>NW_026513089.1:0-117295 GCF_027579735.1 Bombina bombina
GAAATGGCTTACCGGATCCCATAGGGAAAATGACAGCTTCCAGCATTACATCGTCTTGTTAGAATGTGTCATACCTCAAGCAGCAAAAGACTGCTCACTGTTCCCCCAACTGAAGTTAATTCCTCTCAACAGTCCTGTGTGGAACAGCCATGGATTTTAGTAACGGTTGCTAAAATCATTTTCCTCATACAAACAGAAATCTTCATCTCTTTTCTGTTTCAGAGTAAATAGTACATACCAGCACTATTTTAAAATAACAAACTCTTGATTGAATAATAAAAACTACAGTTAAACACTAAAAAACTCTAAGCCATCTCCGTGGAGATGTTGCCTGTACAACGGCAAAGAGAATGACTGGGGTAGGCGGAGCCTAGGAGGGATCATGTGACCAGCTTTGCTGGGCTCTTTGCCATTTCCTGTTGGGGAAGAGAATATCCCACAAGTAAGGATGACGCCGTGGACCGGACACACCTATGTTGGAGAAAATACTCATAATAATAATTAAAGGACATTTTAAGATCTAGTTCAGACCGTGCCTCTTGGTCACTAGATACAAGTGATCATACATGACTGTGGTTGGAGAACAATTACTGGAGGTATAAACTCCTAGCCACTGTTATGTACTAGGTGAAACATTAAGTGTGTATTCATGTTACTGGGATAGTGACAAGTGAATGAGAAGTGTGAAATGTGAATGTGTTGCACAGTGTGACTGACTGGGGATTGGAAGTATTGGATGTGTATACTGGCCAGTGACTAATGGATTCATTAGTAAACATACATGTGCAAGTGAAGTAGTGATCTCAATATGAACAAAATCTTGTTGAGGTAACTAAAAAGTGGTGCTATATAGTGCATTTACATTTGAAAATAAATATAAATGTAAACAAGAAGTGTTGAGGGAGTAATGTGAGGATCCATCATTATTGATGGAGGTGTCTTATTCTACGATCAAAATTGGAAAATGTCATTCCATATATTTTTAAGTAAAGATAATTGGATGAAATCGATTTATGTAGATTTAACAACTTTTATTATGTTTAAATCATCCTATTATTCTTATGTTATTTTTGCATTTATTTGAGCAAAGGTTTATGAAGATTGAAATCTTAGAAGATGACAGATTAGATGTCAATTTATAGTACCTAAACTGTTTTATATACTTGCTGTAGTTTATTTCCACGGTTTGCAAGATTCATAGTTCTAGTGATCTTTTTGTTCATTTTATATGAACATAGAGTAGTTGTTTTGCTCGTTCATGCCTTTAGGGAATACACTGTCCATTAAGTATATCCATTTCGTTTCCGCTTTAAGTAGTGCTGTTTCAAGATCGCCCCCTCTTAGTCCTAAGGAAATCTTCTGGATTCCAAAGCATTTTAATTCAGAGGTTTTAGATTGGTGGTATTTAAAGAAGTGAGAAGCTACGGATGTGATTTTTTTATCTTTCGATAGATCTTTGGGGGCATTGCGAATATTTCGCAGATGTTCCATCAGTCTGGTATGTATGGTTCTCGTAGTCATGCCAATATATATTCTGGGGCATTTACATTGGAGAACATATATAACTCCACTTGAATTACAGTTAATATAACTCTTGATGTGGTGATGTTTGCCAAACCTGTCAGTGATAGATTTCTTTTTGATCATATTGCCACAGGAGGAGCAATTGCCACATAAGAATGACCCTCTTTCTGCCGGTCTGGTGTTCATGGTTTTTTGTACAAAATGGCTGGGACTAAGGATTTCCTTTAGATTTCTGCTTCTCCTATAGCTGAGTTGTACCCTATCACCTATTAGGTCTTTTAGGTGGGGATCAGCTTGTAGTATATGCCAGTTATTATTAATTATATTCACAATTTGCCGAATATATTGGCATGACTACGAGAACCATACATACCAGACTGATGGAACATCTGCGAAATATTCGCAATGCCCCCAAAGATCTATCGAAAGATAAAAAAATCACATCCGTAGCTTCTCACTTCTTTAAATACCACCAATCTAAAACCTCTGAATTAAAATGCTTTGGAATCCAGAAGATTTCCTTAGGACTAAGAGGGGGCGATCTTGAAACAGCACTACTTAAAGCGTAAACGAAATGGATATACTTAATGGACAGTGTATTCCCTAAAGGCATGAACGAGCAAAACAACTACTCTATGTTCATATAAAATGAACAAAAAGATCACTAGAACTATGAATCTTGCAAACCGTGGAAATAAACTACAGCAAGTATATAAAACAGTTTAGGTACTATAAATTGACATCTAATCTGTCATCTTCTAAGATTTCAATCTTCATAAACCTTTGCTCAAATAAATGCAAAAATAACATAAGAATAATAGGATGATTTAAACATAATAAAAGTTGTTAAATCTACATAAATCGATTTCATCCAATTATCTTTACTTAAAAATATATGGAATGACATTTTCCAATTTTGATCGTAGAATAAGACACCTCCATCAATAATGATGGATCCTCACATTACTCCCTCAACACTTCTTGTTTACATTTATATTTATTTTCAAATGTAAATGCACTATATAGCACCACTTTTTAGTTACCTCAACAAGATTTTGTTCATATTGAGATCACTACTTCACTTGCACATGTATGTTTACTAATGAATCCATTAGTCACTGGCCAGTATACACATCCAATACTTCCAATCCCCAGTCAGTCACACTGTGCAACACATTCACATTTCACACTTCTCATTCACTTGTCACTATCCCAGTAACATGAATACACACTTAATGTTTCACCTAGTACATAACAGTGGCTAGGAGTTTATACCTCCAGTAATTGTTCTCCAACCACAGTCATGTATGATCACTTGTATCTAGTGACCAAGAGGCACGGTCTGAACTAGATCTTAAAATGTCCTTTAATTATTATTATGAGTATTTTTTTCAGCAAAATATCCACATCATGTGTTCACATTTCTTCACTGCCTAAGAGCAATCACAATTAATTTCTCGACAAATGTTTAATGTAGTTTACGTAATATGTACTTAATTTTAAAAGTTATCACTGCACACAATCAGAAAGCGATTATTCTATTCCTCAATCCTCAATGACCAATATGAGTCTGGCAAGAACACTCTGGCTTATACAAATCCAAAGTAGTTCCTATATTAATTTATTTATTTTGTCTTACCATGTACAAATATTTAAAATATCGGAATAATAAAAATGTGCATAATGCTTTTAATAACAGTGGAAGATTCGAATCCTCTGATTTAACTCTAAACCACGAGATGAGAATTCCTAAGTGTATAAACTAATTATTGATAAAATGTATTGATGCTTCATTATTTCCAGAAGATGAAATGTGGAGCGTATTGGGAGTAGACTTCGATATATCTCTGTAAATACTCTCGATCTCAGAAAGATAAAATAAAAACTCCTCTCCAGCTGCATATTTTATTACAGTTTAATAAAATCATGTTACATACTGTAGTAATATTCAGGATGGAGCGCGACACAGTTTATCATTCGCCTACATAGGGCATCACTTGCCGATGTCCACGGCAGTCTGATCACGCCCCCCATAGTCCTCAAAGCTCTATGATTGGTTCCAGCTAAGCCAATGGGCTGACATCCATGCATTTAAATACCCTCAGACGCCGGCGCGCGTCACCTTTGAAAAAGCCGAAACGCTATCGGCGAAACATGTTAGGGAGGGGTATTTGTTAAATACCCTATTTAGTTGTTTTTTAATGGCATAACGTACTCGAATCTATCTATCTAAACAGTGGCAGCTTGTTAAGACTTAGGACTTCATTAGTATCGGTTCACAGTGATGGTGGCATATACTGGGGGCTAGCTATTTGACTAAGTATAACAGCCTTAACGGCTAGGTGCTCATTTTGGCTGCTTTCAGCCTCAATAACAGCCCAATAAGTATGTATAACTGATAAATTTAAATGCCCATTTACAGGCATATGTGCATGTGTGTGGACTGTTAGGAATTATTAATAGAACACGGGGAACATTGCTAAAAAACCTTTTATTTAAAAGCACTATGATTTGCGAACACGGGGAACATTGCTAAAAAACCTTTTATTTAAAAGCACTATGATTTGCAAACTCTGAGCCAAATAGTGAGCACAATATCTATAACAGTGCTTCCCTTAAACCAAACTGAACGCTGTATATATCTAGGATCAGCTATTGAGAGAAGCTTACATGATAGCTTTGCATGTGTCTCACAAAGTTGATAATCTAAACGGCTAATTGCAGATATATGCGGATGTGTGTGGGCTGTCCAGAATTAAAAGGATAACATTAAAAATCTATATGTAAAACAGCACATCCTTCACACTCCAAACGAATGCCGCACACTGTAAAGGCTAACTAGTAGGGTGAAGCAAACTTGACGAATGTGTCTCCTATAACCCATATTAATTATTATACCTGCAATAATACAGCATAAATAGTGACATCAGCAACCAAAAGTCGTGCATCAATATATGCAATTGGTAAACGATCATATAGGCAATATTAGCAACTTAATGGATGTATAAGACTATTAGATATAGCAGCCAATTAATCCAGTACAATAACATATGCCACTAAATACAATTCTCTTAATTATAAGAGGAATCATCCATCAGTGAGAACTTTGATTACAGTTATTAGAGTTTATAATTAATAAAAGAGAAACATTATTATTGATTAAAATATAGACTCTTATTACTATTTTCTCAATTCAGTTATTCCTAAGTACACCAAGCACCGTAGCATGATATACAAATGATTAGTGAAGTCCACCCCTTACGGTATCCCCTGAGACAAGTGCAATCTATCACAATATTTAAAATTATCTCTCTGATAAATAAGTGGATATACTAATAACTACTACTATGGTGGGATAGTTGTTACATCCAAGGAAACTAATGTGAGACAGAAATCCATATCTACATATAGATATAAGTTTACCTACATTGTTCTACCCCACACCACCTATTTATCATATGGTCTCTTAATTTCATATAACTTTAATAGCATGAAGGAATTGTGATTTTCATGCAGGTGCGCCATTCTGATGGATAAAAGGACAGATATAATCTGACACACTTACTATACCATACTAGTATATCACTGCAGTACTGCAGGTCCTAAGCAATTCACTCTCCAGTAATTTTAAGCCACTCTTATTATTTGTCGAGTTGTTATGTGTTTTTAAAGTGCACACACTCACACATTATATATTTTTATCTTGTTTAGTTTCAATAAAAGTTATATTTTAATTCTTCTTTTCAACCCACTGGCCTTGATTGGTAAATATTGAAGTTTTCATTTCAATTTATAACTCTGCTTTCAGGAATTGAAGTGCTACACAAGTGCATTCTTTTAGTCTTCACCCGCCTATGGGTTTAGACTATATCTGCAATCTGTATGTTTCTATGCACAAGCACTCTAGCTCATAAGGTATATATATATATATATATACCAATTCAAATGATATGTCTGCATACAATTAAAAATACACATCCGCGTATTAATACACACACATATAGAAAAATAAAGTGACATTATCTAATTTGAATTATTTATCCAATTTGGACATTTAACTGAGCATTCCTCCTTTATTTGTGTAGTGCTTTTTGCTATTTTTTGCTTAACAAAAATTGAAAAGAAGTCCGCAAAACTGCCTTATCCTGATGAAAAATCAGAAAAGGAGACTCACAAGAAAGAGCAGATAGCTCAGAAACTCTTCTAGCAGAAGAAATAGCCAAAAGGAAAAACACTTTCCAGGAAAGTAGTTTTAATGTCCAAAGAATGCATAGGCTCAAATGGAGGAGCCTGTAAAGCCTTCAGAACCAAATTAAGACTCCAAGGAGGAGAAATTGATTTAATGATTTAATACGAACTAAAGCCTGTACAAAACAGTGAATATCAGGAAGTATAGCAATCTTTCTGTGAAATAAAACAGAAAGAGCAAAGATTTGACCTTTCAAGGAACTTGCAGACAAACCCTAATCCAAACCATCCTGAAGGAACTGTAAAATTCTAGGAATTCTAAAAGAATGCCAGGAGAATTTATGAGAAGAACACCATGAAATGTAAGTCTTCCAAACTCTATAATAAATCTTTCTAGAGACAGATTTACGAGTTTGTAACATAGTATTAATCACTGAGTCAGAGAAACCTCTATGACTTAGAACTAAGCGTTCAATTTCCATACCTTCAAATTTAATGATTTGAGATCCTGATGGAAAAACGGACCTTGGGATAGTAGTTCTGGCCGTAACGGAAGTGGCCAAGGCGGGCAACTGGACATCCGAACCAGATCCGCATACCAAAACCTGTGTGGCCATGCTGGAGCCACCAGCAACACAAAAGACTGTTCCATGATGATTTTGGAGATCAATCTTGGAAGGAGAACTAGAGGCGGGAAGATGTAAGCAGGTTGATAACACCAAGGAAGTGTCAGCGCATCCACTGCTTCCACCTGAACATCCCTGGACCTGGACAGGTATCTGGGAAATTTCTTGTTTAGATGAGAGGCCATGAGAACTATCTCTGGAAGCCCCCACATCCGAACAATCTGAGAAAACACATCTGGATGGAGAGACCACTCCCCTGGATGTAAAGTCTGGCGGCTGAGATAATCCGCCTCCCAATTGTCTACGCCTGGCATATGCACCGCAGAGATTAGACAGGAGCTGGATTCCGCCCAGGCAAGTATCCGAGATACTTCTTTCATAGCTTGGGGACTGTGAGTCCCACCATGATGATTGACATAAGCCACAGTTGTGATATTGTCTGTCTGAAAACAAATGAACGGTTCTCTCTTTAGCAGAGGCCAGAACTGAAGAGCCCTGAGAATTGCACGGAGTTCTAAAATATTTATTGGTAATCTCGCCTCTTGAGATTTCCAAACCCCTTGTGCTGTCAGAGATCCCCAAACAGCTCCCCAACCTGAAAGACTCGCATCTGTTGTGATCACAGTCCAGGTTGGGCGAACAAAAGAAGCCCCTTGAACCAAACGATGGTGATCTATCCACCATGTCAGAGAGTGTCATACATTGGGATTCAAGGATATTAATTGTGATATCTTTGTATAATCCCTGCACCATTGATTCAGCATACAAAGCTGTAGAGGTCTCATGTGAAAACGAGCAAAGAGGATTGCGTCCGATGCTGCAGTCATGAGACCTAAAACTTCCATGCACATAGCCACTGAAGGGAATGACTGAGACTGAAAGAGCCGGCATGCTGCGACCAATTTTAAACGTCTCTTGTCTGTTAGAGACAGAGTCATGGACACTGAATCTATCTGGAAGCCTAAAAAGGTGACCCTTGTCTGAGGAATCAAGAAACTTTTTGGTAAATTGATCCTCCAACCAGGTTTCTGAAGAAACAACACTAGTTGATTTGTGTGAGATTCTGCAGTATGTAAAGACTGAGCTAGTACCAAGATATCGTCCAAATAAGGAAACACCGCAATACCATGTTCTCTGATTACAGATAGTAGGGCACTCAGAACCTTTGAAAAGATTCTTGGAGCTGTTGCTAGGCCAAATGGAAGAGCAACAAATTGGTAGTGCTTGTCTAGAAAAGAGAATCTCAGAAACTGAAAGTGTTCTGGATGAATCGGAATATGAAGGTATGCATCCTGCAAGTCTATTGTGGACATATAATGTCCTTGCTGAACAAAAGGCAGAATAGTCCTTAAAGGGAGTGCAGAATTATTAGGCAAGTTGTATTTTTGAGGATTAATTTTATTATTGAACAACAACCATGTTCTCAATGAACCCAAAAAACTCATTAATATCAAAGCTGAATAGTTTTGGAAGTAGTTTTTAGTTTGTTTTTAGTTATAGCTATTTTAGGGGGATATCTGTGTGTGCAGGTGACTATTACTGTGCATAATTATTAGGCAACTTAACAAAAAACAAATATATACCTATTTCAAAAATATACATTTCTGACATTCAAAAACAAAACAAAAACAAATCAGTGACCAATATAGCCACCTTTCTTTGCAAGGACACTCAAAAGCCTGCCATCCATGGATTCTGTCAGTGTTTTGATCTGTTCACCATCAACATTGCGTGCAGCAGCAACCACAGCCTCCCAGACACTGTTCAGAGAGGTGTACTGTTTTCCCTCCTTGTAAATCTCACATTTGATGATGGACCACAGGTTCTCAATGGGGTTCAGATCAGGTGAACAAGGAGGCCATGTCATTAGATTTTCTTCTTTTATACCCTTTCTTGCCAGCCACGCTGTGGAGTACTTGGACGCGTGTGATGGAGCATTGTCCTGCATGAAAATCATGTTTTTCTTGAAGGATGCAGACTTCTTCCTGTACCACTGCTTGAAGAAGGTGTCTTCCAGAAACTGGCAGTAGGACTGGGAGTTGAGCTTGACTCCATCCTCAACCCGAAAAGGCCCCACAAGCTCATCTTTGATGATACCAGCCCAAACCAGTACTCCACCTCCACCTTGCTGGCATCTGAGTCGGACTGGAGCTCTCTGCCCTTTACCAATCCAGCCACGGGCCCATCCATCTGGCCCATCAAGACTCACTCTCATTTCATCAGTCCATAAAACCTTAGAAAAATCGGTCTTGAGATATTTCTTGGCCCAGTCTTGACGTTTCAGCTTGTGTGTCTTGTTCAGTGGTGGTCGTCTTTCAGCATTTCTTACTTTGGCCATGTCTCTGAGTATTGCACACCTTGTGCTTTTGGGCACCCCAGTGATGTTGCAGCTCTGAAATATGGCCAAACTGGTGGCAAGTGGCATCTTGGCAGCTGCACACTTGACTTTTCTCAGTTCATGGGCAGTTATTTTGCGCCTTGGTTTTTCCACACGCTTCTTGCGACCCTGTTGACTATTTTGAATGAAACGCTTGATTGTTCGATCACGCTTCAGAAGCTTTGAAATTTTAAGAGTGCTGCATTCCTCTGCAAGATATCTCACTATTTTTGACTTTTCTGAGCCTGTCAAGTCCTTCTTTTGACCCATTTTGCCAAAGGAAAGGAAGTTGCCTAATAATTATGCACACCTGATATAGGGTGTTGATGTCATTAGACCACACCCCTTCTCATTACAGAGATGCACATCACCTAATATGCTTAATTGGTAGTAGGCTTTCGAGCCTATACAGCTTGGAGTAAGACAACATGCATAAAGAGGATGATGTGGTCAAAATACTCATTTGCCTAATAATTCTGCACTCCCTGTATAGTCACCATCTTGAAAGTTGGTACTCTTACATAATGATTCAAAATTTTCAGATCCAGAACTGGTCTGAACAAATTTTCTTTCTTTGGTACAATGAACAGGTTTGAATAAAACCCCAAACCTTGTTCCTGAGGAGGAACTGGCATGATTACCCCTGAAGACTCCAGGTCTGAAACACACTTCAGAAAAGCCTGAGCTTTTACTGGATTTACAGGGATGCGTGAGAGAAAAAATCTTCTCACAGGAGGTCTTACTTTGAATCCTATTCGATACCCTTGAGAGACAATGCTCTGAATCCAATGATTTTGGACAGATTTTATCCAAAAATCCTTGAAAAACCTTAATCTGCCCCCTACCAGCTGAGCTGGAATGAGGGCCGCACCTTCATGCGAACTTAGGGGCAGACTTTGGTTTCCTAAATGGCTTGTATTTATTCCAATTTGAGGAAGGCTTCCAACTGGAAGCAGATTCCTTGGGAGGAGGATTGAGTTTTTGTTCCTTATTCTGACGAAAGGAACGAAAACGGTTAGAAGCCTTAGATTTACCCTTAGGTTTTTTATCCTGAGGCAAAAAAACTCCTTTTCCTCCAGTGATAGTTGAAATAATAGAATCCAACTGAGAACCAAATAAATTATTACCTTGGAAAGAAAGAGATAGTAATCTAGCATTCCAAGATTTAAGCCACAAAGCTCTTCTAGCTAATACAGCTAAAGACATGGATCTAACATCAATTTTGATAATATCAAAAATGGCATCACAAATAAAATGATTAGCATGTTGCAGTAAGCGAACAATGCTAGATATGTCAAAATCCAATGCATGTTGCGCTAAATTTTCCAACCAGAAAGTTGATGCAGCCGCAACATCACCCAAAGAAATAGCAGGTCTGAGAAGATGACCTGAATATAAATAGGCCTTCCTTAGATAAGATTCAAGTTTCCTATCTAAAGGATCCTTAAAGGAAGTGCTATCTTCCATAGGAATAGTGGTACGATTAGCAAGAGTAGAAATAGCCCCATCAACTTTGGGGATCTTTTCCCAAAACTCTATAGGATTTTGCTGGTAAAGGATACAATCTCTTAAACCTTGAAGAAGGAATAAAGGAAGTACCTGGCTTATTCCATTCCCTAGAAATCATATCAGAAATAGCCTCAGGAATGGGAAAAACACCTGGGGAAACCACAGGAGGTTTAAAAACAGCATTTAAACGTTTATTAGACTGAACGTCAATAGGACTGGTTACCTCAATATCCAAAGTAATTAACACTTCTTTTAATAAAGAACGCATATACTCTATTTTAAATAAATAAGTAGATTTGTCAGTGTCAATATCTGAGGAAGGATCTTCTGTTTCAGATAGATCCTCATCAGAAGAGGATGAATTATTATGTTGTTGGTCATTTGAAATTTCATCAGCTAAATGAGAAGTTTTAAAAGACCTTTTACGTTTATTAGAAGGTGGAAATGCAGACAAAGCCTTCATAATAGAATCAGAAACAAATTCTTTAAAATTTACAGGTATATCATGCACATTAGAAGTTGAAGGAACTGCAACTGGCAATGTACTATTACTCATAGAAACACTATCTGCATGTAAAAGTTTGTCATTTGTAATAGTTGTCATGATATTCGGTGGAATAATTTCTACAATTTTACAACAAATGCACTTAGCTTTGGTAGAACCGATGTCAGGCAGCAATGTTCCAGCAGAAACTTCAGAGGCAGGATCAGATTGGGACATCTTGCTCAATGTAAGAGAAAAAACAACATATAAAGCAAAATTATCTATTTCCTTAAATGACAGTTTCAGGAATGGGAAAAAATGCAAAAGCATAGGCCTCTTGATAGAAAAGAAAGCAGGAGGCAAACAACAATGGGGTATTGAAATAATGAAGAAAAGTTGGCGCAAAGAATGACGCACAACGTAACGTAAACTTTTTTGGCGCCAAAAATGACCGGAAATGACACACTTGCGTCACTAATGACGCCGCTGTGCGAAAGGTCTCGGCGTCACGTATGACGCCGGAAATGACGAAGTTGCGTCAAAAACGTATTTTTCCACGCCAAAAATGACGCAATAAAGTCTAACATTTGACGCACCCGCGGGCCTAACACCCACAATTGCAAAAAATAGTCAAATTGAAAAAAGACTAAACCCCAGGTAAGAAATAAATTTCTTAAAGAGTTTATATCCCCAAATATGAAACTGACAGTCTGCAGAAGGAAATACATGAACCTGACTCATGGCAAATATAAGTACAATACATATATTTAGAACTTTATATAATTTGCATAAAGTGCCAAACCATTGCTGAGAGTGTCTTAAGTAATGAAAACATACTTACCAAAAGACACCCATCCACATATAGCAGATAGCCAAACCAGTACTAAAACAGTTATTAGTAGAGGTAATGGTAAATTGAGAGTATATTGTCGATCTGAAAAGGGAGGTAGGAGATGAATCTCTACGACCGATAACAGAGAACCCATGAAAAAGACCCCCGTTAGAGGGACGTGAAGGGAGTGTCACCTATTGAATACGATGATTTCTCTGACATTCGCTGTACTCTGAGAGGAATCGGCTTCAACAATGCTGAGAAGCGCATATCAACGTAGAAATCTTAGCACAAACTTACTTCACCACCTCCATAGGAGGCAAAGTTTGTAAAACTGAATTGAGGGTGTGGTGAGGGGTGTATTTATAGGCATTTTGAGGTTTGGGAAACTTTGCCCCTCCTGGTAGGATTGTATATCCCATATGTCACTAGCTCATGGACTCTTGCCAATTACATGAAAGAAATATATATATACACACACATATACATACACACTGTAGCAAATAAACATCATATATATGTAGAAAACATTTATTCTTACCTGATAAATTTACTTCTTGACACGGTGAGTCCACGGATCATCATTATTACTGTTGGGAATATCACTACTGACCAGCAGGAGGAGGCAAAGAGCACCACAGCAATAGCAGTTAAATACCAATCCCCTACTCAAAATCACCAGTCATTCGACCAAAGGGAAAGGAGAAAGGGAGTAATAAGGTGCAGAGGTGCCTGAGGTTTATAGAAAAACAAACTGTCTGAAAACTAGGCGGGCCGTGGACTCACCGTGTCAATAAATAAATTTATCATTCATACTGTAAAGCTGAAAGCTCCGAAAGTCTTCAAGCTGAATAGATAGCAACTAGAAACAAAACCTTCCAGAATAACATCTTAATATCCAAAAAATGCATAGGTTTAAACGGAGCCTGTTGGACTCTAAGAACCAAATTAAGACTCCAAGGAAGAGTAGCAAACTTAAACACGGGCCGAATTCTAACCAAGGCCTGACAAAAAGACTGAACATCTGGCACATCCGCCAGGGGCTTGTGCAATAAAATAGATAAAGCAGAGATTTGACCCTTCAGGGTACTAGCAGATAAACCTTTCTCCAAACCCTCCTAGAGAAAAGACAAAATTCTAGGAATCCCAACTCTGAATCATAGTCTCAATGACTGACTCAGAAAAACCACGCTTGGAAAGAATCAAGCGTTCAATCTCCAAGCAGTCGGCTTCAGAGAAACGAGATTTGGATGAAGGAAGGGTCCCTGAAGAAGGTCCTTCCTTAATGGAAGACGCCAAGGTGGAAGAGAAAACATCTCCACCAGATCTGCAAATCAGATTCTGCGAGGCCACGCCGGAGCGATGAGAATCACTGATGATCTCTCCTGTCTGATCCGAGCAATGACCTGAGGAAGAAGAGCAAACGGAGGGAAAACAGATGCTCTGGCAGTTCCTTGGAATTTCAGTCTGGCATATATCAGAACAGCCTGAGGGTCCCTTGACCTTGACTCGTTCCTCGGGAGCTTGGCATTCTGACGAGATGCCATGAGACCCAACTCCAGCTGCCACCAACTGGGAATCAAGCTGGAAAACACCTCTGGATGAAGTTCCCACTCCCCCGGATAAAAAGTTTGTCTGCTCAGAAAATCCGCTTACCCATTGTCCACTCCTGGAATGTGGATCGCAGACAGACAGCAGTTGAGAGTCTCAGCCCACTGAATAATCTTGGCTACCTCTGTCATGGCCAAGGAACTCTGAGTTTCTCCCTAATGATTGATGTAAGCCACTGACGTAATGTCCGACTGAAACCTGATAAACTGGGTTGAAGCTAGCTGAGGTTTGGCCAAAAGTGCATTGAATATTGCCCTCAGCTCCAAAATATTTATGGGAAGAACCGACTCCTCCTGAGTCCATAGACCCTGAGCCATTAATGAACCCCAGACAGCTCCCCAACCCAGCAAACTGGGATCCGTGGTCACAATCACCCAGGTAGGTCTGCAAAAGCAGGTTCCCTGAGAGAGTAGATCCTGAGACAACCACCATGGAAGAGAATCTTTTGACATTTAATCTAGAAGAATCTTTGGAGACAGATCCGCATAATCCTCGTTCTATTGCCTGAGCAGCATAACTGCAGAGGTCTGAGATGGAACCGAGCAAACGGAATGATGTCCATGACTGAAACCATCAGACCAATAACCTCTATTGCACTGGGCCAATGATGGCCGAGGAAATGACTGAAGAGCAAGACACATAGTGAAGATATTTGATCTTCTTGCTTCTGTCAGAAAGATCTTCATCTCTAGAGAATCTATAATGGTTCCCAAGAATACCACTCTTGTAGCCGGAATTAAGGAACGTTTTCCTAAATTCACCTTCCAACCGTGGGAGAGCAGAAAAGGCCACAACAACTCTGTGTGGTAGCTTGCTAGTTGAAAAGATGGTGTCTGAACTAGAATGTCATCCAGATAAGGAGCCACTGCAACAACCCTCAACCGAAGCACCGCCATCAATGCTACCAGGACCTTTTAAAAAATTCTGGGGCTGTTGCCAGACCAAATGGAAGAGCTACAAAATGAAAATGTTTGTCTAGAAATGCAAATCTTGTGGATGGGAATATGCAGATACACATCCTTTAAATCCACTGTGGTCATGAACTGACCCTCCTGAACCAAAGGAAGAATGGAACGAATAGTTTCCATATTGAAAGACGGAATTTTGAGAAACTTGTTTACGCTCTTGAGATCTAAAATAGGTCTGAAAGTTCCCTCCTTTTTGGGAACGACAAACAGATTGGAATAAAATCCCAGACCCCCTGTTCCTGAACAGGAACAGGAACTATCACTCCCATGTCGGAAAGATCCTAAACACAACGTAAGAACCCCTCTCTTTATCTGGTCTACAGATAACCTGGAGAGAAGAAACCTGCCCTTGGGAGGAAAAGTCTTGAACTCTAGTTTGTAGCCCTGGGACACGATATCTACCGCCCAGGGATCTGGAACATCCCAAACCCAAGCTTGAGCAAAGAAAGAAAGTCTGCCCCCCACAAGATCCACTCCCAGATCGGGGGGCAGACCCTTCATGCTGATTAAGAAACAATATTACAAAATATGAAAGAATAACTTCCCTTTAAATTCCTCCAGATGAACGCAGCCAGCCCCCGATGACTAATACCTTGTATAGCCGAAATCTGTGAAGAATGGCTGCACAGGGATACATTGTTTTTGTATGGTACTTTTATTAGTTTTTAATTTGCATTGATACTGTTACAGTTCCGGCAGTTTTTTTTAATAAAGGCGCAACTTCTACACAGCACCTTGCGAGTACATTCCATTCAATGAACCAACTTGCCTTATTGTATTGCACTATGTTGGTTGTTTCTCCATTGAGGTATCACTGATTGAAAATATCCAACAAGGGATTCATAAAATAAGGATTCCTTAACGGAGAACAAGTCCCAATTATCCAGGTAGACACTGTGTCGCCATTCTACACAGTGGTTCAGACAGTTATACATTTTTAGAAAAGTTTTCAATTCTACTTTAAATTTATCTTCCCATGTTTTTTTTGTTGAAGAGATACCTAGGTAGTTGTCTGCAGCTCTACATGGCAGGAAAAAGTGCTGCCATCTAGTGCTTTTGCAAATGGATAACATTCTTACAAAACTGCCGCCATATAGTGCACCAGGCGCATGTACGTCCCTGGTTTTCTACAAGATACTAAGATAACAAAGAAAATGTTACAATAAAAATAAATTAGAAAGTTATTTAAAATTGCATACTCTATCTGAATCATGACATAAAAATGTTGGGGTGCATGTCCCTTTACCTTTTTAATCAGAAAGATGTACCTGGTAGCAGGGAAGAGACCCCTTGAGTGTATTACTAACACTTGGTATTCCTTGCATACATTTTCCAATTTCTATCACTTTTGGCAGTAAAGTACTGCGGGTCATTCTACCTGATTTGTAACATATCTGCCTGCCTGCCTGTATTGTCCCACCCTATTTCATGGTGGTCTTGTAGACTTCACTGCTTGGATATTGGATACCACTTGTGGACTCTTACCATCCTATGAAAGAAAGCATAGTCAATTAGAAGAAACAAACACTTTTTTTATATCTATACTTTTAATCTCATTTCACAATCATGATTCCCCACTTTGCTATGCTTCTGGCACCCCCAAAACCCCAGGCCTCTATTCAGCTTCACATTATTCAGTCTTCAGTTGCAGATGTTCACTTCTGAATTAGGGACAAATTAAAAGTGGAGCAGTATTTGACATATTTTTCATATAGCAGAATATATTCTTTTTATTCATAAATACATTTCTTTCATATAATTGGCAAGAGTCCATGAGCTAGTGACGTATGGGATATACAATCCTAACAGGAGGGGCAAAGTTTCCCAAACCTCAAAATGCCTATAAATACACCCCTCACCACACCCACAATTCAGTTTTACAAACTTTGCCTCCTATGGAGGTGGTGAAGTAAGTTTGTGCTAAGATTTCTACGTTGATATGCGCTTCTCAGCATTGTCGAAGCCCGATTCCTCTCAGAGTACAGCGAATGTCAGAGGGACGTGAACGGAGTATCACTTATTGAATACAATGATTTCCCTAACGGGGTTCTATTTCATGGGTTCTCTGTTATCGGTCGTAGAGATTCATCTCCTACCTCCCTTTTCAGATTGACGATATGCTCTCATTTTACCATTACCTCTAGTGATAACTGTTTCAGTACTGGTTTGGCTATCTGCTATATGTGGATGGGTGTCTTTTGGTAAGTATGTTTTTTATTACTTAAGGCACCCCAGCTATGGTTTGGCACTTTATGCATTTATATAAAGTTCTAAATATGTGTATTGTACTTATGTTTGCCATGAGTCCGGTTCATGTATTTCCTTCTGCAGACTGTCAGTTTCATATTTGGGGAAAATAAACATTTTAAGAATTTTTTTTTCTAAATTAACTACTTTTTTCTTGCAAATTTCGGGCGGTATTAGGCCCGCGGTTGCGCCAAATGCTAGACTTTATTGCGTCATTTTTGGTGAGAGAAATATGTCTGTGACGCAACTTCGTCATTTCCGGCGTCGTAGATGATGCTGAAGCCTTACACATGGTTGCGTCGTTAGTGACGTGAGTGTGTCATTTCCAGTTATTGTTGGCGGCAAAAAAATTTCAGTTACGTTGTGCGTCATACTCGGCGCCAAACTTTAAAATTATTTTAATACCCCATTGATGTTTGCCTCTTGCCTTTTTCTCTATCAGAGGGCTATGCTATTTGCATTTTTTTCCCATTCCTGAAACTGTCATATAAGGAAATTGATAATTTTATATTTTGTTTTTTCTTTTACATTTTGCAAGATGTATCAATCTGATCCTGCCTCAGAAGTATCTGCTGGAACTTTGCTGCCTGACATCGGTTCTACCAAAGCTAAGTGCATTTGTTGTAAGATTGTGGAAATTATTTCTCCGAATGTCATTTGTAATAGTTGTCATGATAAACTTTTACATGCAGATAGTGTGTCCATCAGTAATAGTACATTGCCAGATTTAAAGATCCATTTCTGCAACAAACATTTGAAGACCTTACTGCAACAACAATCCTACAGACTCTCTGCACACATACATTTTAAAGATCCATTTCTGCAACAAACATTTGAAGACCTCACTGCAACAACAATCCTACAGACTCTCTGCACACACTAGCCCGCCAAAGCCTCCCTCCACCTCCCACCCTGGTTTTTACCTTAAAATATAAACACCTAACAGCAATTAGGTGCAGCCGTCACTAATGATCCAGGATAGAGACACTACTTCTCACTCACAGCCTCTGAACGGACACTTTATCATATTCTGTTACACTTTCCCAACTCTCATTTACTAACCACACATTTCAGTCACTCTCAGTTTACACTGCCTTATATCAGACATATTTCTCGTCTCCCTCACCTTTTGTGTCCAATCCCTCTCCTAGAGATTGTAAGCTTGAGAGCCTCTCTACCTGTAGGCCACTTTGTATTTAAAGTGAGCTACTACTGATTGTGCTCAAGGGCAGGGCATTCCTCTCCTTTTGTATAACTCAATTATTTCACCTACAACTGTAATGTACCCCAATACTGTACTTGTTTGTTTGTGTATGTAATGCATCCCTGTAATGTTCCATTATTTCTTGTATAGCGCTACGTAATCTGCTGGCGCTTTATAAATACCTGATAATAATAATAATAATTGCCAGTTGCAGTTCCTTCAACTTCTAATGTACACCTATGAATTTTAAAGAATTTGTTACTGAATCTATTCAGAAGGCTTTGTCTGCATTTCCACCTTCTAATAAACGTAAAAGGTCTTTTAAAACTTCTCATTCAGTTGATTAAATTTCAATTGACCAACAACATAATAATTTATCCTCCTCTGATGAGGATCTATCTGATACAGAAGATCCTTCCTCAGACATTGACACTGACAAATCTACTTATTTATTTAAAATAGAGTATATGCGTTCTTTATTAATTGAGGTAACCAGTCCTCTTGACGTTAAAGGGACAGTCAAGTCCAAAAAAAACTAAAGCAAACCTAGGGAGGCAGATATGATAATTTCTAAGTTCTTGAAGGCCGCCTCTATTTTATTTACTTTTCACAGCAGGGGAGCGCAAGCTCATGTAGGCCATATAGATAGCATTGTGACTGGGGAGAGATTGGAAGTGGGAGGGAATTTAAACTCTTGTGTGGGCTCTTGGTCGCCTTTTTGTGGTGGGAATTATATCCCACATGTTATGGAGCCCTATGGACTATGAAATAAATGTTTTCGCAAAAGGAGGGTTCCTTTAATTTGTTTTAAAATATTCTTAATTTTTTTTTAAAAAAACCCCCAGAATTTATGCTTACCTGATAAATTACTTTCTCCAACGGTGTGTCCGGTCCACGGCGTCATCCATAACTTGTGGGAATATTCTCTTCCCCAACAGGAAATGGCAAAGAGCACAGCAAAAGCTGTCCATATAGTCCCTCCCAGGCTCCGCCCCCCCAGTCATTCGACCGACGGTTAGGAGAAAAAAAGGAGAAACTATAGGGTGCCGTGGTGACTGTAGTGTATAGAGAAAGAAATTTTTCAAACCTGATTAAAAAACCAGGGCGGGCCGTGGACCGGACACACCGTTGGAGAAAGTAATTTATCAGGTAAGCATAAATTCTGTTTTCTCCAACATTGGTGTGTCCGGTCCACGGCGTCATCCATAACTTGTGGGAACCAATACCAAAGCTTTAGGACACGGATGAAGGGAGGGAGCAAATCAGGTTCCCTAAACAGAAGGCACCACGGCTTGCAAAACCTCTCTCCCAAAAATAGCCTCCGAAGAAGCAAAAGTATCAAATTTGTAGAATTTGGCAAAAGTGTGCAGAGAAGACCAAGTCGCTGCCTTACATATCTGATCAACAGAAGCCTCGTTCTTAAAGGCCCATGTGGAAGCCACAGCCCTAGTAGAGTGGGCTGTGATTCGTTCAGGAGGCTGCCGTCCGGCAGTCTCATAAGCCAATCGGATGATGCTTTTCAGCCAGAAAGAAAGAGAGGTAGCAGTAGCTTTTTGACCTCTCCTCTTACCAGAATAAACGACAAACAAAGAAGAAGTTTGTCTGAAATCCTTTGTTGCTTCTAAATAGAACTTTAAAGCACGGACTACATCTAAATTGTGTAACAAACGTTCCTTCTTTGAAACTGGATTCGGACACAAAGAAGGAACAACTATTTCCTGGTTAATATTCTTGTTGGAAACAACTTTTGGAAGAAAACCAGGCTTGGTACGCAAAACAACCTTATCTGAATGGAACACCAGATAGGGTGGATCACACTGCAAAGCAGATAATTCGGAAACTCTTCTAGCAGAAGAAATAGCAACCAAAAACAGAACTTTCCAAGATAATAACTTGATATCTATGGAATCTAAGGGTTCAAACGGAACCCCTTGAAGAACTGAAAGAACTAAATTTAGACTCCAGGGAGGAGTCAAGGGTCTGTAAACAGGCTTGATCCTGACCAAAGCCTGTACAAAAGCTTGTACATCTGGCACAGCTGCCAGTCGTTTGTGTAACAAGACAGATAGAGCAGAAATCTGTCCTTTTAGAGAACTCGCTGACAATCATTTATCCAAACCTTCTTGGAGAAAGGAGAGTATCCTGGGAATTTTAATCTTACTCCATGAGAATCCCTTGGATTCACACCAACAGATACATCTTTTCCATATTTTATGGTAAATCTTTCTAGTCACAGGTTTTCTGGCATGGACCAGAGTATCTATCACTGAATCTGAAAACCCGCGCTTGGATAAAATCAAGCAATCAATTTCCAAGCAGTCAGCTGGAGAGAAACTAGATTTGGATGTTTGAATGGACCTTGTACTAGAAGATCCTGTCTCAAAGGTAGCTTCCATGGTGGAGCCGATGACATATTCACCAGGTCTGCATACCAAGTCCTGCGTGGCCACGCAGGAGCTATCAGAATCACCGAGGCCTTCTCCTGTTTGATCCTGGCTACAAGCCTGGGAAGGAGAGGGAACGGTGGAAACGCATAAGCTAGGTTGAACGACCAAGGCGCCACTAATGCATCCACTAGAGTCGCCTTGGGATCCCTGGAACTGGACCCGTAGCAAAGAACCTTGAAGTTCTGAAGAGACGCCATCAGATCCATGTCTGGAATGCCCCATAATTGGGTCAACTGGGCAAAACACCTCCGGGTGAAGTTCCCACTCCTCCGGATGGAAAGTCTGACGACTCAGATAATCCGCCTCCCAGTTGTCTACTCCTGGGATGTGGATTGCAGATAGGTGGCAGGAGTGATCCTCCGCCCATTTGATGATTTTGGACACCTCTCTCATCGCCAAGGAACTCCTTGTTCCCCCCCTGATGGTTGATGTAAGCAACAGTCGTCATGTTGTCTGACTGGAATCTTATGAATCCGGCCTTTGCTAGTTGAGGCCAAGCCCGGAGAGCATTGAATATCGCTCTCAGTTCCAGAATGTTTATCGGAAGAAGAGACTCTTCCCGAGACCATAGACCCTGAGCTTTCAGGGAATCCCAGACCGCGCCCCAGCCTAATAGACTGACGTCTGTCGTCACAATGACCCACTCTGGTCTGCGGAAACTCATTCCCTGGAACAGGTGATCCTGGGTCAACCACCAACGGAGTGAGTCTCTGGTCATCTGGTCTACTTGAATCATTGGAGACAAGTCTGTATAGTCCCCATTCCACTGCTTGAGCATGCACAGTTGTAATGGTCTTAGATGAATTCGAGCAAAAGGAACTATGTCCATTGCTGCAACCATCAACCCTACTACTTCCATGCACTGAGCTATGGAAGGCTGCAGAATAGAGTGAAGAACTTTACAAGCGTTTAGAAGCTTTGACTTTCTGACTTCTGTCAGGAAGATCTTCATTTCTAAAGAATCTATTATTGTTCCCAAGAAGGGAACTCTTGTCGACGGAGACAGGGAACTCTTTTCTACGTTCACCTTCCACCCGTGAGATCTGAGAAAGGCTAGAACAATGTCTGAATGAGCCTTTGCTTTGGAAAGAGACGACGCTTGGATTAGAATGTCGTCCAGATAAGGTGCCACTGCAATGCCCCTTGGTCTTAAAACCGCTAGAAGGGACCCTAGCACCTTTGTGAAAATCCTTGGAGCAGTGGCTAGCCCGAATGGGAGAGCCACGAACTGGTAATGCTTGTCCAGAAAGGCGAACCTTAGGAACTGATGATGATCTTTGTGGATAGGAATATGTAGATACGCATCCTTTAAATCCACGGTAGTCATAAATTGACCCTCCTGGATTGTAGGTAAAATTGTTCGAATGGTTTCCATTTTGAACGATGGAACTCTGAGAAATTTGTTTAGAATTTTTAAATCCAGAATTGGTCTGAAAGTTCCCTCTTTTTTGGGAACTAGAAACAGATTTGAGTAGAACCCCTGACCTTGTTCCACAGTTGGAACTGGGTGTATCACTCCCATCTTTAACAGGTCTTCTACACAATGTAAGAATGCCTGTCTCTTTATTTGGTTTGAAGATAAGTGAGACATTTGGAACCTTCCCCTTGGGGGTAGGTCCTTGAATTCCAGAAGATAACCCTGAGAAACTATTTCTAGTGCCCAGGGATCCTGAACATCTCTTGCCCAAGCCTGAGCGAAGAGAGAGAGCCTGCCCCCTACTAGATCCGGTCCCGGATCGGGGGCTACCCCTTCATGCTGTTTTGGTAGCAGCAGCAGGCTTCTTGGCCTGTTTACCTTTGTTCCAGCCTTGCATTGGTTTCCAAGCTGGTTTAGTCTGGGAAGCGTTACCCTCTTGTCTAGAGGCTGCCGAGTTGGAAGCCGGTCCGTTCCTGAAATTGCGAAAGGAACGAAAATTGGACTTATTCTTAGCCTTGAAAGGTTTATCTTGTGGGAGGGCATGGCCCTTTCCCCCAGTGATAATCTCTTTCAATTCTGGCCCGAAAAGGGTCTTACCTTTGAAAGGGATATTAAGCAATTTTGTCTTGGAAGATACATCCGCCGACCAAGACTTTAGCCAGAGCGCTCTGCGCGCCACAATTGCAAACCCTGAATTTTTCGCCGCTAACTGCAAAGCGGCGTCTAAAATAAAGGAATTAGCTAACTTAAGTGCGTGAATTCTGTCCATGACTTCCTCATACGGAGTCTCCCTACTGAGCGACTTTTCCAGTTCCTCGAACCAGAACCACGCCGCTGTAGTGACAGGAATAATGCACGAAATAGGTTGAAGGAGGTAACCTTGCTGTACAAAAATCTTTTTAAGCAAACCCTCCAATTTTTTATCCATAGGATCTTTGAAAGCACAATTGTCCTCAATAGGAATGGTCGTGCGTTTGGCTAGTGTAGAAACCGCCCCCTCGACCTTAGGGACTGTTTGCCATAAGTCCTTCCTGGGGTCGACCATAGGGAACAATTTCTTAAATATAGGAGGAGGGACAAAAGGTATGCCTGGCTTCTCCCACTCCTTATTCACTATGTCCGCCACCCGTTTAGGTATCGGAAAAGCATCAGGGTGCACCGGGACCTCAAGGAACTTGTCCATCTTGCACAATTTTTCTGGGATGACCAGATTGTCACAGTCATCCAGAGTAGATAGCACCTCCTTAAGTAATGCGCGGAGATGTTCTAATTTAAATTTAAATGTCACAACATCAGGTTCTGCCTGCTGAGAAATTCTTCCTGTATCAGAAATTTCCCCATCTGACAAACCCTCCCTCACTGCCACTTCAGATTGGTGTGAGGGTATGACAGAAAAATTATCATCAGCGCCCTCCTGCTCTACAGTGTTTAAAACAGAGCAATCGCGCTTTCTCTGAAATGCTGGCATTTTGGATAAAATATTTGCTATGGAGTTATCCATTACTGCTGTCAATTGTTGCATAGTAACAAGCATTGGCACGCTAGAAGTACTAGGGGTCGCCTGCGCGGGCATAACTGGTATAGACACAGAAGGAGATGATGTAGAACTATGTCTACTTCCTTCATCTGAGGAATCATCCTGGGCAACTTTACTATTTGTGACAGTACTGTCCTTACTTTGTTTGGACGCTGTGGCACAATTATCACACATATTTGAAGGGGGAACCACATTGGCTTCCATACATACAGAACATGATCTATCTGAAGGCACAGACATGTTAAACAGGCTTAAACTGGTTAATAAAGCACAAAAACAGTTTTAAAACAAAACCGTTACTGTCTCTTTAAATGTTAAACAGGGCACACTTTATTACTGAATATGTGAAAAACTATGAAGGAATTATCCAATCTTTACCAAATTTTCACCACAGTGACTTAATGCATTCAAAGTATTGCACCCCAATTTTCAAGCTGTTAACCCTTAAAATGAGGAAACCGGAGCCGTTTACCCCCTTACAGTCCCAGCCACAGCCTTTGCTGCGACTTCACCAATCCCAGGGGGGTATACGATACCAAATGAAGCCTTCTAGGAACGTTTTCAGTGGATTCCAGACCCTCACACATGCAGCTGCATGTACTGTTTTCAAAAGTAACTGCGCAGTAATGGCGCGAAAATGAAGCTCTGCCTACTACAGAGAAAGGCCCTTCCTGGGAAGGTGTCTTAACAAGTGCCTGGCGCTAAAAACGTTCCCCAATGTTATAAAAGTGTGAAATTCAACTTCAAACTGCATATAATCCTTAAATAAAGCAATCGATTTAGCCCCTAAAAGTGTCTACCAGTTTATAGCCCATAATAAGCCCTTTATTCTGTTTGAGACTAAGAAAATGGCTTACCGATCCCCATGAGGGAAAAATGACAGCCTTCCAGCATTACACAGTCTTGTTAGAAAAATGGCTAGTCATACCTTGAGCAGAAAAGTCTGCAAACTGTTCCCCCCAACTGAAGTTCTCTCAGCTCAACAGTCCTGTGTGGGAACAGCAATCGATTTTAGTTACTGCTGCTAAAATCATACTCCTCTTTTAAACAGAACTCTTCATCTCTTTCTGTTTCAGAGTAAATAGTACATACCAGCACTATTTTAAAATAACAAACTCTTGATAGAAGAATAAAAACTACAACTAAACACCACATACTCTTCACCATCTCCGTGGAGATGCTACTTGTTCAGAGCGGCAAAGAGAATGACTGGGGGGGCGGAGCCTGGGAGGGACTATATGGACAGCTTTTGCTGTGCTCTTTGCCATTTCTTGTTGGGGAAGAGAATATTCCCACAAGTTATGGATGACGCCGTGGACCGGACACACCAATGTTGGAGAAAATATTTTAAATACATACTTTGCTACCCCATAGCTCTATCATGCTGTATATTTTTGAATAAAGAATACCCAATTTATTGTTCGTTTTGTTGTTGGTTTTAATTGTTGTGTATGGCATATATATATATATATATATATATATATATATATATATATATATATACACATATACATATACACACACATACATACACACACACACACACACTATATAGGGTTAATAGTTCCCATGTGAGTCATTATGAGAACTGAATTTGCAGGAAAATATGATTAAAGAGACATTAAACTCCTTAATAGAACTACAATAGAATGGTTACTACACGCCATGCTATTCTTTTTCCTCCTTTACCTGCAGCTGTCCTCAAAGTTATTCTCTTATTTAAACACCTTACAACTATTCGTTAGTAAAGCTCTGCATCTTCACACTGGGCGTCACCATCTTGGAGCTTATATTTGTCAAAGGAACACTGAACCTAATTTTTTTCTTTTGTGATTCAAATAGAGCATGCAATTTTAAGCAACTTTCTAATTTACTGCTATTATCAATTTTTCTTCGTTCTCTTGCTATCTTTATTTGAAAAATAAGGCATCTAAGCTAAGGAGCGAGCCAATTTTTGGTTCAGCACCATGGAAAGCACTTGTTTATTGGTGGGTCAATTTATCCACCAATCAGCAATAACCCAGGTTGTTCACCAAAAATGGGCCGGCATCTAAACTTACATTCTTGCTTTTCAAATAAAGATACCAAGAGAATGAAGAAAATGTGGTAATAGGAGTAAATTAGAAAGTTGCTAAAAATTGCATGCTCTATCTGAATCACGAAATAAAAAAATTTGGGTTCAGTATCCCTTTAAGTAACTTTGTGCAAAACACTTTAAGCTCTCTATCTGTGAGCTAAACTGAAGTGAAAAAGGTAGAGTTGTCAAAAAGCAATCTGTGAAAGTGCACTGCTCCTATCACAATGCAACAATACGCAAGCTACAAGATGGCGGCACCCAGTAAAAAAATCCAGAGCGTTACAAACTTCAGCTGATGAAATAGTTCATTTTCAGCTTCCAATATAAATGAATAAAGCATATTATAACAACTTACTATCTCTACTGAGGCACACAAAGGTTTTACTTACCTTTGTGGTCTATGGATGAAAAGTGTTTGTAACAGCTGCTTAAAGAGAAAGCAGAGAAGTGCAGAGAGTACAACGGGATATATGATGCATTAGTGGGGTTGCCTTCCACTAGTTGAGCAGTTATATTCCACTTGTATTATGTGTTACAGATGTCTCCAACTTGACCAGAATGTTTAAACTACAGGTGTGACCTCACAGAATATGGCACATATACCAGAACCTCTATAATTACCAATTGTATCTACCTGACAAAAGGGCATGGCCCCAACCAAGCTTAATATGCATCTGGATATGATCTGCCGTGGGCCATGGAAGCTTAGACTATCTCCAATATGAATGAGAACAAGTGTAGCCTAGTCCATAGTAATGAGAATGGAGGAGTTTAGTAAGGTGGCACCCTTATGGTGATAAAACGAGTCTTCACATTAAAATAAAACATACAATTATGTCTTAATCGACCAATAATACCAATAATTTAGGTTTAATAACAGTGTAGCATGCATTAGGACTTAAAGCATGAGAATAACTGAATTAAAGGATCACCAACCTTCTCATTCTTCCTCCTGCTGATAATTCTGTCAAGCCCATTAAATGCTCCAGAAGACACAAAAAGTATATTCGTTGTATCAACTTGTACAGTCTCTCCACGCAGCTTCCGTGAGTTTTTTTCTGGTACATTAACAACTGTACCCTCCAAAAGTTTTAACAAGCCCTGAGAAAAAAAAAAAAGAAAAAAAGTCACTTTAAACATAATGGATTTAGAAATATTGCATCAGACTTATTTACGTATATACTGAACTCTTGCACATGCTCAGTAGGAGCTGGTGCCTTAAAGTGTGCATATAAAAAAAACTAAGCAAATTGCAAAGTTTTTATTTTAAAGAAAAATTCTAACTTTACAAACTATCTTCAGCATGAATAACAATACATGCTTATATAACATGGGAGCTGACATGCTTTAGGGAACTTTTCTCAGTTTGGTAAAATAAAAAGGTAGTAAAGTTCAGAATGTATGAAACATTAAATGATAAAACTTCTGAGCAGACACTGTACTTTGTTTCACTTGTACCCTAACCATAATCGACTACACAAATTCAAAAAAGTAGCAACAGAGAAAGAAACCTAGATTTCAACATTGTAGAGCTCGTTATTTTAGAGACACATACACTTATTTTTCAGTATTTAAAGGGATACTAAACCCAAATGGTTTTGTTCATGATTCAGATAGAGCATGCAATTTTAAGCAACTTTCACATTTAGTCCTATTATCAAATTTTCTTTGTTCTCTTGCAATCTTTATTTTTAAAAAAAGCAGTAATGTAAAGCTTAGGAGCCGGCCCTTTTTAAGTTTAGCACCCTAGATAGTGCTTGCTTATTGGTGGCTAGTTAGGACCTTTTTTAACTATAGGTTGCGAATACCAACAAACATATTTGGAAAGAACATCAGTCAACAATCCAATATCAGATATGATTGTGTCACGAGTCGCGTTTTAAAGACTTGAGTTTAAGTAGTTTAATACAGAGACCTAAACTGTGGTAAGAAAGTATAATCAATTAAATGAGTTTGATGATGGAATCTCAATCAACTGAGGAGCATAGATGTAATCATGATCCTCCCAAGAGTCTTCTTCAGGTCCATATCCTTTCCACCTTAATCAAGTATTGCAACTTCTTCCTATGTCTTATTGAATCCAAAATGTGATCAGTCATATTCTTCCTGTCCTTTGACTTGAATGGAGGAGGGGGGTGTAGGGATTCGATCTGGGAATGAGTTTCAACGATAAGGTTTTAAAAGTGCAACATGGAAAGTTAGATTACTTTTATAGGACTGTGGTAAATCAAAGATAATCTAGAGACTTCATCAACAATGTGTTTGATGAAAAATGGACCAATGTAGAGACTGCTCAATTTCTTACTTGGGGCGCTCATCTAATATCTCCTACATGGTATTGAGGAGGGTTGCGTCTTAGGTTTAAGATTAAATAAAAAAAAGTGACAGGAATTCTTAAATTCTCTATATTTTTTGTATTGCCTCCTCCATCAGGAGGAGGCAAAGACACCCCAGCCAAAGGCTTAAATACCTCCCCCACTTCCCACATCCCCCAGTCATTCTGCAGAGGGAAAAAGGAACAGTAGGAGAAATATCAGGGTATAAATGGTGCCAGAAGATTAACTAAATTTAGGTCCGCCCATCAGAGATACGGGCGGGAGCAGTGGACTCTCCTCCCCACGATGGAAATTAAATTATCAGGTAAGCATAATTTATATTTTCCATTTAAAGGGGAGGAGAGACCGCAGTTTCATTCATTACTGTTGGGAGACATATACCCAAGCTCTAGAGGACACTGAATGAAACCGGGAGGGTAAAAGAAGGATCCTAATCTGAGGGCACCACAGCCTGCAAAACCCTTTCTCCCAAAAACAGCTTCCGCAGAAAGAAAAATGTAAAATTTGTAAAACTTAGTGAAAGTGTGTAAGGAGGACCAGGTAGCCGCCTTACAAATTTGCTCCATAGAGGCCTCATTCTTGAAGGCCCAAGACGAAGCCACAGCTCTAGTTGAATGAGCCGTGATCCTCTGAGGAGGCTTATGTCCTGCTATCTCATAGGCCAAGCGAATCAAGCTCCTCAACCAAAAGGACAAAGAAGTAGAAGAGGCTTTCTGCCCCTTGCGCTTCCCTGAATACACCACAAAAAGATGTAGACTGTCTGAAAACCCTTGTAGCCTGAAGATAGAACTTTAAGGCACGAACCACATCCAGGTTATGAAGTAACCTCTCCTTAGAAAAAGAAGGGTTAGGACACAAAGAAGGAACAACCATTTCCTGATTGATGACACGGTTAGACACCACCTTGGGAAGAAATCCCAAACCAGTGAGAAGCACAGCCTTATCCGCATAAAAAACCCAGATAAGGATGCTCACATTTCAAGGCAGCCATTTCAGATACTCTGTGTGCCGATGCAATGACCAACAGGAAGAGAACCTTCCAGGACAGAAACTTAATGTCAATGGAATGCATAGACTCAAATAGAACCTTCTGCAATCCATTAAGGACCAAGTTTAAGCTCCATGGGGGAGCAGACTGTCTAAAGACAGGCCTGATTGTAGACCGAGTCGGAACAAAAGATTGGATGTCAGGGAGCTCAGCGAGTCTTCTATGCAACAAGACTGATAATGCCGAAATCTGTCCCTTTAAGGAAGTGGCAGCTAGACCCTTCTCCAAACCTCCTTGGAGAAAAGGTGAAGGTATCCAGGATTCTGTCCTATGTCAAGGATATCCATGCTTCACACACCAGGACAAGTCAGTCCTCCACAACTTATGGTAGATGCGACAAGTGACTTGCTTCCTTGCCTGAATTAGAGTATCAATCACACTTTCAGAAAAGCCTCTCTTGGCCAAGACTAGGCGTTCAATCTCCAAGCAGTTAGCCTCAGAAAATCGAGATTTTGATGTTAAAAAAAGGACCCTGTGCCAGCAGATCCCTGCGACAGGGTAACCTCCACGGCGGAGAAGATGACATCCCCACCAGATCCGCAAACCACGTCCTCTGCGGCCACGACGGAGCAATCAGAATGGCTGACGCTCGCTCCTGTTTGATGTGTGCCGCTACACGAGGTAGAAGTGGTAACTGTGGAAAAATGTAAGTTAGGCTGAACCCCCAAGGAACCGCTAAGGCATCTATCAGCTCTGCCTGGGGATCCCTGGACCTCGACCGGTATCAGGGTAGCTTGCAATTGAGTCTGGATGCCATGAGATATATCTCCAGCGATCTCCACCTGAGACAAATCTCTGCAAACACTGCGGGGTGAAGAGACCATTCCCCTGGATGGAAGGATTGCCTGCTTAGAAAGCCTGCTTCCCAGTTGTCCACACCTGGAATGTGAATCGCTGAGAGCGAGCAGCTGTGGGACTCTGCACACTCCAAGATCAGAGACCGAGGTAATGTCGGTCTGGAATCTGATGAAGCTGAACGACCCCAGAGAAGGCCATGCCTTCAGAGCATTGTAGATTGCTCAGCGTTCCAGAATATTTATCGGAAGGAGAGAGATTCCTCCCGGGACCATTTTCCTTGTGCCATCCTGGCACCCTAAACAGCTCCCTATCCTGCAAGACTCGTGTCCGTGGTCACAATCTAACAGGACAGTCTCAAGAAGGATGTCCCCCATGGACAGTTGTTCCGGACTGATTTACCAAGAGAGGGAGATCCGAGTCCGAGCATCCATGGATATCTGCTGTTATAGGTCTGAATGATCGCCGTTCCACTGTCTCAACATGCACAATTGAAGAGGTCTGAGATGGAACCTGGCGAATGGAATGACGTCTATGCTGGAAACCATGAGTCCGATCACCTCCATACAATGAGCCACCGAGGTGCTTGAGGAGGACTGAAGAGCAAGATAAGAGGATGCAATATTCCTGCGATGGTCTGTGAGAAATATTTTCATGGACAGAGAGTCTATTATCGTGCCCAGGAACTCCACCCTGTTGCTGAGAACCAGGCAACTATTTCCTGAGTTGATCTTCCAACCGTGAGATTGGAGCAAAAGAAGGAGAGCCCTCGAATGATCTTCTGCAAGGCTGAATGACGGCGCCTGGACTGGGATGTCGTCCAGATAGGGCGAAACAGCAATGCCTCTGGATCTGGCCACTGCAAATAGCACCCCCAGAACCTTCGTGAAGACTCTCTGGGTCGTCGCCAGACCAAAGGGAAGGGCCACAAACAAACTGGAAGTGCTGGTCCAGAAACGCAATCTTAGGAACTTGAAGTGGTCCCTGTGAATTGGCACATGAAGGAAGGCATCCTTCAAGTCTATAGTTGTCATGAACTCTCCCTCTTGAACTAGGGGCAGAATAGATCTGATTGTTTCCATTTTGAACGATGGAACACTCAGAAACTTGTTTAAACACTTTAGGTCCAGAATCGGGCGGAACGTGCCCTCCTTCTTTGGAACCACAAAAAGATTTGAGTAGCACCGTAGACCCCTTTCTGCTTGGGGTACTGGTACGATAACACCGAGAGAAAGGCCTCTCTCTTTTCTGGTCTTGAAGACAGGTTTGACAGGAGGAATCTGCCCCTGGGCGGATGGGATCTGAACCCTATCCTGTAACCCTGGGCGACAACTTCCAGAACCAAAGGGTCCTGGACGTCCTGCAACTAGGTTTCTGAGAAGAGAGATAATCTGCCCCTTAATAGGTCCGAAGACCAGTCGGGGGCCGGCCCTTCATGACTATTTTGTCTCGGTGGGCTTCTTGCTCTGCTTAGACTTGTTCCAAGAATGAGCCGCCTTCCAAGTTCCCTTGGACTGGTCCGCTTTCGCGGCAGGCTGCTGGCGCTGGGCCTTGTCCGCACGAAAGGGACGAAAAGTAGATCCTTTAGGCTTAACCTTCTTATCCTGTGTAAGGAAAGCACCCTTGCTTCCCGTAACCGTGGATATGATCGAATCCAATCCTGGACCGAACAGAATCTTTCCTTGAAAAGGCAGGGACAACAGCCTCGACTTAGAGGTCATGTCTGCAAACCAAGACTTTAGCCACAGAGCCCTGCAAGCTAAAATGAAAAAACCTGATACCTTAGCGTTCAGACGAATAATTTGCATATTGGCATCACAGATGAAAGAATTGGTGACCTTCAGCGCCTTAATCTTATCCTGTATCTTGTCGATGGAAGTCTCCCCCTCGACCATTTCACATAGGAATTCACACCAATATGTTGCAGCTCCGGAAACCGCTGCTACGGCCGCTGCCGGATGAAAAACAAAGTGTGTTGAAACATCTTCCTTAACATGTTTCCCAACTTTTTATCCATAGGCTCTTTAAACGACGAACTATCCTCGAGGGGAATAGTTGTCCGCTTCGTGAGCGTGGAGATAGTACCATCCATCTTGGGGACAGTACCCCACAGCTCAAGCTGAGAGTCCGGAACGGGGAAGAAGGGGAAAAGGAAGAACCTAATCGCTCCCATTCATTCTTAATAATATTAGCCATCTTAACAGGAACAGGGAAGGCCTGAGGCACCACCCTGTCCTCATATACCTTATCAAGCTTAGGAATCGCAGGTTCCTCCGGAAGCTTCTGCTCCGGAACCTCCAGACTAGAAAGCACTTGCTTCAGCAAAAAGGGCAATGTCTCCACCCTAAACCTAAAGTCAGGCTCCTCCGCAGCCGTAGGTTTAGATGACACGGACTCCGACCCAGAAGGGGCCTCCTCCTAAGAGTCGGAGTGGGCCTGTATAACGCCTCTGATATTTCCATAGGCGTAGACAGGGCCGTCATGATACGCCCTACGCTTACGCTTAGCAGAATGTGGTAAGGCATGGATCACTTTCGATACCGCGGTTTGCTGTTGATTCGCAAAATCTGACGGCCAACGAATCTCTCTCGCAGGAAAATGGTTGGACCCTGGGGTGCTGCATGTGAAATTGGAGATTAATGTAGGGAACGCATCTCACAAGACGGGGAACCCTCAGAGGTGGACGACTCAGTAGTACTAGACATCCGTTTACTTTTAGATGTTGTAACTTTATTAAGGCATGTGGAACATAGTTGAGCAGGCTGTTCTACCAGAACCTCCTCACAAACACAGGAATAAGACCTTGTTAAAGAGGGAGAACCATCTAATGTGTCAGAGTTCTCCATAGCTTGTGCTTTTATTACGGATTAGATTAACTTAATAAATAGGCACCTTTATAGCCTCCAATGGCCGGGGCACTCACCACCTCCTATGACCCGAACTACAGAAACCGTTTCGTCTCCTGCGCTGCTGATCAACCGAGGAAGATAGCCACACCCTTTCACATGGAATGCCTGGCAGGACCGCCCCTGCACTAAGGAGAAAAACACACTAAGGAGAAAAACGCTCCAAAAAAGGGCCGCACAATACTCCCGTACGTAACCTGAAAGTTCAACAAATTGCCAGAGCCTCATCTCGCACATAACACAGCAATGACACAATAAACAATATCATGTATAACCCCCCCCCCGTTCAATAATCCCCTTTCCAGGAATATTAACCCTTGATTCTTTAAAAATAAAAAAAGTGTCACACTGTGACCCTGTCTTCCGTGATATCATTATGTAATAAAAAAATGAAACTATCTTGCCATAATCTACGCCGTGGAACAGGAACACGGCCCTTCAAGTGTGACAGGTTAGTAGTCTCGCTCCTAACATGGACTTGAGTGAAGAAAGCAGGCAACGAAACTCGTCAATGCTGATTGCTTGTGGAGCTGTTAATATGAGTCGGGATGGTCTCGCAGAAAGACTCTCCCTGCATCTCCGGACTCTGACTTTCATCCATGCTCTCACTGAGAGGCTGACATGACTACTTAAAACTCCAGTCCCACTGCAAAGAGCACTATCCTCCATAAGAAACTACTCCAATCTTCGGCACTTCTCTGCCATCCTCCTGTGATGAAAGGCAAAGAATGACTGGGAGATAAGGGATGTGGGGGCGGTATTTAAGACTTTGGCTGGGGTGTCTTTGCCTCCTCCTGGTGGCCAGGTTCTTAATTACTGACAGTAATGAATGAAGCCGTGGACTCTCCTCCCCTTTAGATGGAAAAACTCAATGTTGCTGCTCCATAGAGAGACAAATGCTCCTCAAAACAGATTTCAAGTTTAAATAATGAAAAAGTAACAGACAGGGAGAGCGCTAGAAAAGTAGCTATTGAGATGAATATTGCTAAACTCGAATAGCTCTGACAGTATAAAAAAAGGATTGGAGAACATAAGTAAAATCATAAAGGCTTTAGTATTGCTGACTAAAAATAGCTCTGGGTTAAAGTTAAAATGAGCGTGTGCAAATAATAAGGTAATGAAAAAAAATAGTGCAATAAAACGATGGTGGTAAATTCCAAATCTAATAAATAAATCAAGTTTACGGAGTATATCATAAATAAGGTATACAATAATAACAATTAAAAATGAGCTTAAAAAATGCTGTTGGAAAAGGGTTCCGAACAGATGGTACAAAAAAAAAAACCATATAAAAAGAATTAGATTACTGCAGGTAGAGTTTTAAAATCAATAGGTTGGGTAAAAGGAGGCGCTGGTTCACTATGGATTCCCAATTGTTCGCTTCAGTGTGTTCCGAAGCCCTTTCAGACATTCATCTGGAGAATGGTGCTCCTAGAAAAGATTGCGCTGAAGTGTTGCATCCATACACCCTATAATAAAGTGTAGATACTCACAGTATATATTTAAAATAAACAACTCCTTGTGTATTAAAAAAATAAACTTCACCAGCTTTTACGTATAAAAGCAGTTTTATTGTTCCCAACACGTTTCAACTGACCAAGCCGTCTTTCTCAAGAGCATGTAAAAATTGAAACGTGGTCATACTTGAATGGCTTTATCTTTATTTAATATAATATATGTGACTGTCATAATCCTGTCCTGTCTGACTCTCTCTTTAACTACAGCTAGTAGTTCTAGCTTCTTCTGTGCTAGTGCTGTAAACTATAGACAGTCAGTAACTAACAGTAAAAGTTATCTGACTGTCTGTGATGCAACAAATCAAACAGCCTGCCTGACCTTTCTCTGACTTCCAGACCAGTCCCAGAGAGTAATTAAATAAAAAATTAGGGTCTAGTCTGGAAAAAAACAAAAAGGTGTGTGTATGTAATGTTCCATCCATTTTTGTTTTCAATTGTATGGCCATTACCATTTGAGTTAAGTTAAAGGGACATAAACCCAAAATTATTTGTTCTTGATTCAGATAGGGAATACAATTGAAAACCACTTTCAAATGTACTTCTATTATCTGATTTGCTTCAAGTTCTTGATATCCTTTGTTGAAAAGCATATCTAGATAGGCTTAGTAGCAGCTGATTAGTGGCTGCACATATATGCCTCATGTGATTGGCTCAACCCTGTGCATTGCCATTTCTCCAACAAAGGATATCTAAAAAAAAAAAAAAAATCAAGCAAATTAGATAAAATAAGTAAATGGGAATGTTGTTTAAAATTGTATTCTCTATCTGAATCTTGAAAGAAATTTTGCAATAGGTGTGTTAGTGTGTGTATCTCCATAAAAAGGGCATGTGGTTTAAATTGTATTGCAAACATATTTTATTTACTCCAAGATTGCTTTTGTTGCCTTTTAAAAGTAATACTGTACTTACTTTGTTAACTTAAGCTTTATTGTTTTACATCTAATATTTATGTTTAGTTGTCCTAAATAATAATTGAAAAAAATCCTCTGTTTTTTTTTTATTGTTTTTTTTTTTTAATTGTTTTTTAATTATTTTTTTTTTGGAGGGGGCGCTTCAGATTTTTGTGCCTACAGGCACCTGAGATGTAAATCCGGCCCTGCTTGTAATACGAGCGCAGTTTACCACTCAACGCAACCCATAGAAAATAAGGAGTGTGTAAATAACCGTGAGTTTGCGTAAACAAATTCACAGTAATTTTAATAGAGAGCCACTTGTAATATGGATTTGAGAGTAACAAACACTGCGATCTCACTATCGCGTTTACACTCCTCGCGCTAATGATAACATTCCACTGGTAATCTAGCCCTAAATTGGTGTTTTGTGATATTTTTAAAAGCTGGCCTTTCCAGGGGAGATTAATTATCTTAAGGTCTAATAAAATGGTGGAGGTTTTAATTATCCTAAATTTCGATTGTCTTTTTAGATTACGAGCAACACATAGCTTATCCTCATGAACGCTCAAATGATATACTCTGACCATGGTTAAGACTGTCAAGAATACCCACTAGTACCGTATCATTGGCATTTAAATGTCCAAAGAAAATAGTGAGATTAATAAAGCTCGTAAAAGGGAGATTGTTAATAATAAAAACAATTATAAAGGCGAAAAGCTTATAAAGTACAGAATAGATATAAAACTACAGTGAATCCTAATGCATGTGGCAACAAGAAATATCCCCACTAACAATGTGTTCCCTGTGCTTAATTACCAAATCTGGAGGAATACAAATAAAAAAAAATGTATAAATGAAAGAGACAAACAAAGATTTTAGTACTGGCAAAACCGAACAAACAGAGAGACCCAACACTGTCTAAACATACCAATCCCCTTTCTCAAAACTACATTACATGTGTGACAAAAAGATCCCAAGAACAAAATGAGCACACACATATATACAAACACACACACAGGCTATAGTTAACTAAAAATGTTACTAGCACAGAGAGAAAAAAATGACATTATAGCCAAAATCGGAATGCACACAGGTGCATTTTCAGTTTTTAATAGAAGCATTTTTGCAATATACATGTATTAGCAAAAATGCTTCTAGTAAAAGCTAAAGTCGTTTCAAGAGTGTACTTAATCATGCTTCGTGCACCAGCATTTAAACACAGCACTTGTTCAGACAGCCGAAGGTGCTTGTATCACCTGGTAATGACTCAATTTGAATCAAGGCTCACATGATACAAGTCCCACTGGCTCTCTGAGCATCTGCGTATTTAAAATTCTGGTGCACGGAGAATAGCTAGCTATCCCTCACATGCACGTGCAGAACAAAAACATAATTTATGTAAGAACTTACCTGATAAATTCATTTCTTTCATATTAGCAAGAGTCCATGAGCTAGTGACGTATGGGATATACATTCCTACCAGGAGGGGCAAAGTTTCCCAAACCTCAAAATGCCTATAAATACACCCCTCACCACACCCACAATTCAGTTTAACGAATAGCCAAGAAGTGGGGTGATAAAAAAGTGCGAAAGCATATAAAATAAGGAATTGGAATAATTGTGCTTTATACAAAATCATAACCACCACAAAAAAGGGCGGGCCTCATGGACTCTTGCTAATATGAAAGAAATGAATTTATCAGGTAAGTTCTTACATAAAACAGAATTTATGTTTACCTGATAAATTTCTTTCTCCAACGGTGTGTCCGGTCCACGGCGTCATCCTTACTTGTGGGATATTCTCTTCCCCAACAGGAAATGGCAAAGAGCCCAGCAAAGCTGGTCACATGATCCCTCCTAGGCTCCGCCTACCCCAGTCATTCGACCGACGTTAAGGAGGAATATTTGCATAGGAGAAACCATATGGTACCGTGGTGACTGTAGTTAAAGAAAATAAATTATCAGACCTGATTAAAAAACCAGGGCGGGCCGTGGACCGGACACACCGTTGGAGAAAGAAATTTATCAGGTAAACATAAATTCTGTTTTCTCCAACATAGGTGTGTCCGGTCCACGGCGTCATCCTTACTTGTGGGAACCAATACCAAAGCTTTAGGACACGGATGAAGGGAGGGAGCAAATCAGGTCACCTAAATGGAAGGCACCACGGCTTGCAAAACCTTTCTCCCAAAAATAGCCTCAGAAGAAGCAAAAGTATCAAACTTGTAAAATTTGGTAAAAGTGTGCAGTGAAGACCAAGTCGCTGCCCTACATATCTGATCAACAGAAGCCTCGTTCTTGAAGGCCCATGTGGAAGCCACAGCCCTAGTGGAATGAGCTGTGATTCTTTCGGGAGGCTGCCGTCCGGCAGTCTCGTAAGCCAATCTGATGATGCTTTTAATCCAAAAAGAGAGAGAGGTAGAAGTTGCTTTTTGACCTCTCCTTTTACCTGAATAAACAACAAACAAGGAAGATGTTTGTCTAAAATCCTTTGTAGCATCTAAATAGAATTTTAGAGCGCGAACAACATCCAAATTGTGCAACAAACGTTCCTTCTTTGAAACTGGTTTCGGACACAGAGAAGGTACGATAATCTCCTGGTTAATGTTTTTGTTAGAAACAACTTTTGGAAGAAAACCAGGTTTAGTACGTAAAACCACCTTATCTGCATGGAACACCAGATAAGGAGGAGAACACTGCAGAGCAGATAATTCTGAGACTCTTCTAGCAGAAGAAATAGCAACTAAAAACAAAACTTTCCAAGATAATAACTTAATATCAACGGAATGTAAGGGTTCAAACGGAACCCCCTGAAGAACTGAAAGAACTAAATTGAGACTCCAAGGAGGAGTCAAAGGTTTGTAAACAGGCTTGATTCTAACCAGAGCCTGAACAAAGGCTTGAACATCTGGCACAGCTGCCAGCTTTTTGTGAAGTAACACCGACAAGGCAGAAATCTGTCCCTTCAGGGAACTTGCAGATAATCCTTTTTCCAATCCTTCTTGAAGGAAGGATAGAATCCTAGGAATCTTAACCTTGTCCCAAGGGAATCCTTTAGATTCACACCAACAGATATATTTTTTCCAAATTTTGTGGTAAATCTTTCTAGTTACAGGCTTTCTGGCCTGAACAAGAGTATCGATAACAGAATCTGAGAATCCTCGCTTCGATAAAATCAAGCGTTCAATCTCCAAGCAGTCAGCTGGAGTGAAACCAGATTCGGATGTTCGAACGGACCCTGAACAAGAAGGTCTCGTCTCAAAGGTAGCTTCCAAGGTGGAGCCGATGACATATTCACCAGATCTGCATACCAAGTCCTGCGTGGCCACGCAGGAGCTATCAAGATCACCGACGCCCTCTCCTGATTGATCCTGGCTACCAGCCTGGGGATGAGAGGAAATGGCGGGAACACATAAGCTAGTTTGAAGGTCCAAGGTGCTACTAGTGCATCCACTAGAGCCGCCTTGGGATCCCTGGATCTGGCCCCGTAGCAAGGAACTTTGAAGTTCTGACGAGAGGCCATCAGATCCATGTCTGGAATGCCCCACAGGTGAGTGACTTGGGCAAAGATTTCCGGATGGAGTTCCCACTCCCCCGGATGCAATGTCTGACGACTCAGAAAATCCGCTTCCCAATTTTCCACTCCTGGGATGTGGATAGCAGACAGGTGGCAGGAGTGAGACTCCGCCCATAGAATGATTTTGGTCACTTCTTCCATCGCTAGGGAACTCCTTGTTCCCCCCTGATGGTTGATGTACGCAACAGTTGTCATGTTGTCTGATTGAAACCGTATGAACTTGGTCCTCGCTAGCTGAGGCCAGGCCTTGAGAGCATTGAATATCGCTCTCAGTTCCAGAATATTTATCGGTAGAAGAGATTCTTCCCGAGACCAAAGACCCTGAGCTTTCAGGGATCCCCAGACCGCGCCCCAGCCCATCAGACTGGCGTCGGTCGTGACAATGACCCACTCTGGTCTGCGGAATGTCATCCCTTGTGACAGGTTGTCCAGGGACAGCCACCAACGGAGTGAGTCTCTGGTCCTCTGATTTACTTGTATCCTCGGAGACAAGTCTGTATAGTCCCCATTCCACTGACTGAGCATGCACAGTTGTAATGGTCTTAGATGAATGCGCGCAAAAGGAACTATGTCCATTGCCGCTACCATCAACCCGATCACTTCCATGCACTGAGCTATGGAAGGAAGAGGAACGGAATGAAGTATCCGACAAGAGTCTAGACGTTTTGTTTTTCTGACCTCTGTCAGGAAAATCCTCATTTCTAAGGAGTCTATAATTGTTCCCAAGAAGGGAACCCTTGTTGACGGGGATAGAGAACTCTTTTCCTCGTTCACTTTCCATCCGTGAGATCTGAGAAAGGCCAGGACGATGTCCGTGTGAGCCTTTGCTTGAGGAAAAGACGACGCTTGAATCAGAATGTCGTCCAAGTAAGGTACTACCGCAACGCCCCTTGGTCGTAGCACAGCTAGAAGGGACCCTAGTACCTTTGTGAAAATCCTTGGAGCAGTGGCTAATCCGAAAGGAAGCGCCACGAACTGGTAATGTTTGTCCAGGAATGCGAACCTTAGGAACCGATGATGTTCCTTGTGGATAGGAATATGTAGATACGCATCCTTTAAATCCACCGTGGTCATGAATTGACCTTCCTGGATGGAAGGAAGAATAGTTCGAATGGTTTCCATCTTGAACGATGGAACCTTGAGAAACTTGTTTAAGATCTTGAGATCTAAGATTGGTCTGAACGTTCCCTCTTTTTTGGGAACTATGAACAGATTGGAGTAGAACCCCATCCCTTGTTCTCTTAATGGAACTGGATGAATCACTCCCATTTTTAACAGGTCTTCTACACAATGTAAGAACGCCTGTCTTTTTATGTGGTCTGAAGACAACTGAGACCTGTGGAACCTCCCCCTTGGGGGAAGTCCCTTGAATTCCAGAAGATAACCTTGGGAGACTATTTCTAGCGCCCAAGGATCCAGAACATCTCTTGCCCAAGCCTGAGCGAAGAGAGAGAGTCTGCCCCCCACCAGATCCGGTCCCGGATCGGGGGCCAACATTTCATGCTGTCTTGGTAGCAGTGGCAGGTTTCTTGGCCTGCTTTCCCTTGTTCCAGCCTTGCATTGGTCTCCAAGCTGGCTTGGCTTGAGAAGTATTACCCTCTTGCTTAGAGGACGTAGCACTTTGGGCTGGTCCGTTTTTACGAAAGGGACGAAAATTAGGTCTATTTTTTGCCTTGAAAGGCCGATCCTGAGGAAGGGCGTGGCCCTTACCCCCAGTGATATCAGAGATAATCTCTTTCAAGTCAGGGCCAAACAGCGTTTTCCCCTTGAAAGGAATGTTAAGTAGCTTGTTCTTGGAAGACGCATCAGCCGACCAAGATTTCAACCAAAGCGCTCTGCGCGCCACAATAGCAAACCCAGAATTCTTAGCCGCTAACCTAGCCAATTGCAAAGTGGCGTCTAGGGTGAAAGAATTAGCCAATTTGAGAGCATTAATTCTGTCCATAATCTCCTCATAAGGAGGAGAATCACTATCGAGCGTCTTTATCAGCTCATCGAACCAGAAACATGCGGCTGTAGCGACAGGGACAATGCATGAAATTGGTTGTAGAAGGTAACCCTGCTGAACAAACATCTTTTTAAGCAAACCTTCTAATTTTTTATCCATAGGATCTTTGAAAGCACAACTATCCTCTATGGGTATAGTGGTGCGTTTGTTTAAAGTGGAAACCGCTCCCTCGACCTTGGGGACTGTCTGCCATAAGTCCTTTCTGGGGTCGACCATAGGAAACAATTTTTTAAATATGGGGGGAGGGACGAAAGGAATACCGGGCCTTTCCCATTCTTTATTAACAATGTCCGCCACCCGCTTGGGTATAGGAAAAGCTTCTGGGAGCCCCGGCACCTCTAGGAACTTGTCCATTTTACATAGTTTCTCTGGGATGACCAACTTTTCACAATCATCCAGAGTGGATAATACCTCCTTAAGCAGAATGCGGAGATGTTCCAACTTAAATTTAAATGCAATCACATCAGGTTCAGCCTGTTGAGAAATGTTCCCTGAATCAGTAATTTCTCCCTCAGACAAAACCTCCCTGGCCCCATCAGACTGGGTTAGGGGCCCTTCAGAGATATTAATATCAGCGTCGTCATGCTCTTCAGTATCTAAAACAGAGCAGCCACGCTTACGCTGACAAGGATTCATTTTGGCTAAAATGTTTTTGACAGAATTATCCATTACAGCCGTTAATTGTTGCATAGTAAGGAGTATTGGCGCGCTAGATGTACTAGGGGCCTCCTGAGTGGGCAAGACTCGTGTAGACGAAGGAGGGAATGATGCAGTACCATGCTTACTCCCCTCACTTGAGGAATCATCTTGGGCATCATTGTCATTATCACATAAATCACATTTATTTAAATGAATAGGAATTCTGGCTTCCCCACATTCAGAACACAGTCTATCTGGTAGTTCAGACATGTTAAACAGGCATAAACTTGATAACAAAGTACAAAAACGTTTTAAAATAAAACCGTTACTGTCACTTTAAATTTTAAACTGAACACACTTTATTACTGCAATTGCGAAAAAACATGAAGGAATTGTTCAAAATTCACCAAATTTTCACCACAGTGTCTTAAAGCCTTAAAAGTATTGCACACCAAATTTGGAAGCTTTAACCCTTAAAATAACGGAACCGGAGCCGTTTTAAACTTTAACCCCTTTACAGTCCCTGGTATCTGCTTTGCTGAGACCCAACCAAGCCCAAAGGGGAATACGATACCAAATGACGCCTTCAGAAAGTCTTTTCTAAGTATCAGAGCTCCTCTCACATGCGACTGCATGCCATGCTCTCAAAAACAAGTGCGCCACACCGGCGCGAAAATGAGGCTCTGCTTAAGCTTTGGGAAAGCCCCTAAGGAATAAGGTGTCTAATACAGTGCCTGCCGATATTATTATATCAAAAATACCCAGATAAAATGATTCCTCAAGGCTAAATATGTGTTAATAATGAATCGATTTAGCCCAGAAACAGTCTACAGTCTTAATAAGCCCTTGTGAAGCCCTTATTTACGATCGTAATAAACATGGCTTACCGGATCCCATAGGGAAAATGACAGCTTCCAGCATTACATCGTCTTGTTAGAATGTGTCATACCTCAAGCAGCAAGAGACTGCACACTGTTCCCCCAACTGAAGTTAATTGCTCTCAACAGTCCTGTGTGGAACAGCCATGGATTTTAGTTACGGTTGCTAAAATCATTTTCCTCATACAAACAGAAATCTTCATCTTTTTTCTGTTTCTGAGTAAATAGTACATACCAGCACTATTTCAAAATAACAAACTCTTGATTGAATAATAAAAACTACAGTTAAACACTAAAAAACTCTAAGCCATCTCCGTGGAGATGTTGCCTGTACAACGGCAAAGAGAATGACTGGGGTAGGCGGAGCCTAGGAGGGATCATGTGACCAGCTTTGCTGGGCTCTTTGCCATTTCCTGTTGGGGAAGAGAATATCCCACAAGTAAGGATGACGCCGTGGACCGGACACACCTATGTTGGAGAAATTATGTTTTCTTTCATGTAATTAGCAAGAGTCCATGAGCTAGTGACGTATGGGATAATGACTACCCCAAGATGTGGATCTTTCCACACAAGAGTCACTAGAGAGGGAGGGATAAAATAAAGACAGCCAATTCCTGCTGAAAATAATCCACACCCAAAATAAAGTTTAACGAAAAACATAAGCAGAATATTCAAACTGAAACCGCTGCCTGAAGTACTTTTCTACCAAAAACTGCTTCAGAAGAAGAAAATACATCAAAATGATAGAATTTAGTAAAAGTATGCAGAGAGGACCAAGTTGCTGCTTTGCAGATCTGGTCAACCGAAGCTTCATTCCTAAACGCCCAGGAAGTAGAAACTGACCTAGTAGAATGAGCTGTAATTCTCTGAGGCGGAGTTTTACCCGACTCAACATAGGCAAGATGAATTAAAGATTTCAACCAAGATGCCAAAGAAATGGCAGAAGCTTTCTGGCCTTTTCTAGAACCGGAAAAGATAACAAATAGACTAGAAGTCTTACGAAAAGATTTCGTAGCTTCAACATAATATTTCAAAGCTCTAACAACATCCAAAGAATGCAACGATTTCTCCTTAGAATTCTTAGGATTAGGACATAATGAAGGAACCACAATTTCTCTACTAATGTTGTTGGAATTCACAACTTTAGGTAAAAATTCAAAAGAAGTTCGCAACACCGCCTTATCCTGATGAAAAAACAGAAAAGGAGACTCACAAGAAAGAGCAGATAATTCAGAAACTCTTCTGGCAGAAGAGATGGCCAAAAGGAACAAAACTTTCCAAGAAAGTAATTTAATGTCCAATGAATGCATAGGTTCAAACGGAGGAGCCTGAAGAGCTCCCAGAACCAAATTCAAACTCCAAGGAGGAGAAATTGACTTAATGACAGGTTTTATACGAACCAAAGCTTGTACAAAACAATGAATATCAGGAAGAATAGCAATCTTTCTGTGAAAAAGAACAGAAAGAGCAGAGATTTGTCCTTTCAAAGAACTTGCGGACAAACCCTTATCTAAACCATCCTGAAGGAACTGTAAAATTCTCGGTATTCTAAAAGAATGCCAGGAAAAATGATGAGAAAGACACCAAGAAATATAAGTCTTCCAGACTCTATAATATATCTCTCGAGATACAGATTTACGAGCCTGTAACATAGTATTAATCACAGAGTCAGAGAAACCTCTTTGACCAAGAATCAAGCGTTCAATCTCCATACCTTTAAATTTAAGGATTTCAGATCCTGATGGAAAAAAGGACCTTGTGACAGAAGGTCTGGTCTTAACGGAAGAGTCCACGGTTGGCAAGAGGCCATCCGGACAAGATCCGCATACCAAAACCTGTGAGGCCATGCCGGAGCTACCAGCAGAACAAACGAGCATTCCTTCAGAATCTTGGAGATTACCCTTGGAAGAAGAAGAACTAGAGGCGGAAAGATATAGGCAGGATGATACTTCCAAGGAAGTGATAATGCATCCACTGCCTCCGCCTGAGGATCCCGGGATCTGGACAGATACCTGGGAAGTTTCTTGTTTAGATGGGACGCCATCAGATCTATTTCTGGAAGTTCCCACATTTGAACAATCTGAAGAAATACCTCTGGGTGAAGAGACCATTCGCCCGGATGCAACGTTTGGCGACTGAGATAATCCGCTTCCCAATTGTCTACACCTGGGATATGAACCGCAGAGATTAGACAGGAGCTGGATTCCGCCCAAACCAAAATTTGAGATACTTCTTTCATAGCCAGAGGACTGTGAGTCCCTCCTTGATGATTTATGTATGCCACAGTTGTGACATTGTCTGTCTGAAAACAAATGAACGATTCTCTCTTCAGAAGAGGCCAAAACTGAAGAGCTCTGAAAATTGCACGGAGTTCCAAAATATTGATCGGTAATCTCACCTCCTGAGATTCCCAAACTCCTTGTGCCGTCAGAGATCCCCACACAGCTCCCCAACCTGTGAGACTTGCATCTGTTGAAATTACAGTCCAGGTCGGAAGCACAAAAGAAGCCCCCTGAATTAAACGATGGTGATCTGTCCACCATGTTAGAGAGTGTCGAACAATCGGTTTTAAAGATATTAATTGAGATATCTTCGTGTAATCCTTGCACCATTGCTTCAGCATACAGAGCTGAAGAGGTCGCATGTGAAAACGAGCAAAGGGGATCGCGTCCGATGCAGCAGTCATAAGACCTAGAATTTCCATGCATAAGGCTACCGAAGGGAATGATTGTGACTGAAGGTTTCGACAAGCTGTAATCAACTTTAGACGTCTCTTGTCTGTTAAAGACAGAGTCATGGACACTGAATCCATCTGGAAACCCAGAAAGATTACCCTTGTCTGAGGAATCAAAGAACTTTTTGGTAAATTGATCCTCCAACCATGATCTTGAAGAAACAACACAAGTCGATTCGTATGAGATTCTGCTAAATGTAAAGACTGAGCAAGTACCAAGATATCGTCCAAATAAGGAAATACCACAATACCCTGTTCTCTGATTACAGACAGCAGGGCACCGAGAACCTTTGTAAAAATTCTTGGAGCTGTAGCTAGGCCAAACGGCAGAGCCACAAACTGGTAATGCTTGTCCAGAAACGAGAATCTCAGGAACTGATAATGATCTGGATGAATCGGAATATGCAGATATGCATCCTGTAAATCTATTGTGGACATATAATTCCCTTGCTGAACAAAAGGTAAGATAGTCCTTACAGTTACCATCTTGAACGTTGGTATCCTTACATAACGATTCAATATTTTTAGATCCAGAACTGGTCTGAAAGAATTCTCCTTCTTTGGTACAATGAAGAGATTTGAATAAAACCCCATCCCCTGTTCCGGAACTGGAACTGGCATAATTACCCCAGTCAACTCTAGATCTGAAACACATTTCAGAAATGCTTGAGCTTTTACTGGATTTACTGGGACACGGGAAAGAAAAAATCTCTTTGCAGGAGGTCTCAACTTGAAACCAATTCTGTACCCTTCTGAAACAATGCTCTGAATCCAAAGATTGTGAACAGAATTGATCCAAATTTCCTTGAAAAAACGTAACCTGCCCCCTACCAGCTGAGCTGGAATGAGGGCCGCACCTTCATGTGGACTTAGAAGCAGGCTTTGCCTTTCTAGCTGGCTTGGATTTATTCCAGACTGGAGATGGTCTCCAAACTGAAACTGCTCCTGAGGATGAAGGATCAGGCTTTTGTTCTTTGTTGAAACGAAAGGAACGAAAACGATTATTAGCCCTGTTTTTACCTTTAGATTTTTTATCCTGTGGTAAAAAAGTTCCTTTCCCACCAGTAACAGTTGAAATAATGGAATCCAACTGAGAACCAAATAATTTGTTACCCTGGAAAGAAATGGAAAGTAAAGTTGATTTAGAAGCCATATCAGCATTCCAAGTTTTAAGCCATAAAGCTCTTCTAGCTAAAATAGCTAGAGACATAAACCTGACATCAACTCTGATAATATCAAAAATGGCATCACAGATAAAATTATTAGCATGTTGAAGAAGAATAATAATATCATGAGAATCACGATGTGTTACTTGTTGCGCTAAAGTTTCCAACCAAAAAGTTGAAGCTGCAGCAACATCAGCCAAAGATATAGCAGGTCTAAGAAGATTACCTGAACACAGATAAGCTTTTCTTAGAAAGGACTCAATTTTCCTATCTAGAGGATCCTTAAACGAAGTACCATCTGACGTAGGAATAGTAGTACGTTTAGCAAGGGTAGAAATAGCCCCATCAACTTTAGGAATCTTGTCCCAAAATTCTAATCTGTCAGACGGCACAGGATATAATTGCTTAAAACGTTTAGAAGGAGTAAATGAATTACCCAAATTATCCCATTCTTTGGAAATTACTGCAGAAATAGCATCAGGGACAGGAAAAACTTCTGGAATAACTACAGGAGATTTAAAAACCTTATTTAAACGTTTAGATTTAGTATCAAGAGGACCAGAATCCTCTATTTCTAAAGCAATTAGGACTTCTTTAAGTAAAGAACGAATAAATTCCATTTTAAATAAATATGAAGATTTATCAGCATCAACCTCTGAGACAGAATCCTCTGAACCAGAGGAATCATCAGAATCAGAATGATGATGTTCAGTTAAAAATTCATCTGTAGGGAGAGAAGTTTTAAAAGATTTTTTACGTTTACTAGAAGGAGAAATAACAGACATAGCCTTCTTTATGGATTCAGAAACAAAATCTCTAATATTATCAGGAACATTCTGCACCTTAGATGTTGAAGGAACTGCAACAGGCAATGGTACTTTACTAAAGGAAATATTATCTGCTTTAACAAGTTTGTCATGACAATCAATACAAACAACAGCTGGAGGAATAGCTACCAAAAGTTTACAGCAGATACACTTAGCTTTGGTAGATTCAGCACTTGACAGCGATTTTCCTGTAGTATCTTCTGACTCAGATGCAACGTGAGACATCTTGCAATATGTAAGAGAAAAAACAACATATATATATAAAGCAAAATTGATCAAATTCCTTAAATGACAGTTTCAGGAATGGGAAAAAATGCCAAAGAACAAGCTTCTAGCAACCAGAAGCAATAAAAAATGAGACTTAAATAATGTGGAGACAAAAGTGACGCCCATATTTTTTCGCGCCAAATAAGACGCCCACATTATTTGGCGCCTAAATGCTTTTTGGCGCCAAAAATGACGCCACATCCGGAACACCGACATTTTTGGCGCAAAATAACGTCAAAAAATGATGCAACTTCCGGCGACACGTATGACGCCGGAAACGGAAATAGAATTTTTGCGCCAAAAAAGTCCGCGCCAAGAATGACGCAATAAAATGAAGCATTTTCAGCCCCCGCGAGCCTAACAGCCCACAGGGAAAAAGTCAAATTTTAAGGTAAGAAAAATGTTAAATTAAAATGCATTATCCCAAATATGAAACTGACTGTCTGAAAATAAGGAAAGTTGAACATTCTGAGTCAAGGCAAATAAATGTTTGAATACATATATTTAGAACTTTATAAACAAAGTGCCCAACCATAGCTAGGAGTGTCACAGAAAATAAGACTTACTTACCCCAGGACACTCATCTACATATAGCAGATAGCCAAACCAGTACTGAAACGAGAATCAGCAGAGGTAATGGTATATATAAGAGTATATCGTCGATCTGAAAAGGGAGGTAAGAGATGAATCTCTACGACCGATAACAGAGAACCTATGAAATAGACCCCTTAGAAGGAGATCACTGCATTCAAATTGGCAATACTCTCCTCACATCCCTCTGACATTCACTGCACGCTGAGAGGAAAACCGGGCTCCAACTTGCTGCGGAGCGCATATCAACGTAGAATCTAGCACAAACTTACTTCACCACCTCCATCGGAGGCAAAGTTTGTAAAACTGAATTGTGGGTGTGGTGAGGGGTGTATTTATAGGCATTTTGAGGTTTGGGAAACTTTGCCCCTCCTGGTAGGAATGTATATCCCATACGTCACTAGCTCATGGACTCTTGCTAATTACATGAAAGAAATGCTAATACTAAAAAGTGTGATAACTTTTACTAGAAGCATTTTTACCAGTATGTGAATTTTGTAAATATGTTTTTCTATACAAGTACGTAATCTATGTGCATTTGAATTTTGACCAGATTGGCACTTTAATAGTCAACTCAGTGTTAAAGATATCAAATTAAATTTTGTATTCGTCTGCTACAATTTCTAACTCACCCGGGACTAGTGTAAATTTCAAGCCCTGTATCTAATATATCCCTTTAAAATGTACACTCTATTAAACCTTGTATAAAAACAAAATTTATGCTTACCTGATAAATGTATTTCTTTCCGGATAGGGCGAGTCCACAACGTCATCAATTACTGTTGGGAATATCACTCCTGGCCAGGAGGCAAAGAGCACCACAGTCAAACTGTTAAGTATCACTTTCCTTCCCACAAACCCCAGTCATTTGACCGAAGGTAATGGAGAAAAAAGAGTAACACAAAAGGTGTAGAGGTGCCTGAGATTTAGTTAAAAACAAACAACTGTCTGAAAATAAAGGGCGGGGTCGTAGACTTTTTTCCCGAAGATATGGTGAGTCCCTGACATCATCAATTACTGTTGGGAACCAATACCCAAGCTAGGGGATACAGATGACTAGGAAGGGACAAGACAGGCAGACCTAAACAGAAGGCACCACCGCTTGAAGAACTTTTCCTCCAAACGAAACCTCGTCCAAGGCAAAAAAAAATAAATCCAATTGATAAAAAATTAATAAAAGTATGCAAAGACCACCAAGTTACAGCCTTGAAAAACTAAAACCGGTCCACAGGAGCTTCATCTGTGAAAGCCCAAGAAGAAGAGACAGCCCTCGTGTAATGAGCCACAACTCTTTTAGGATACTGCAGCCCCACAGTCTGAAAAGCAAACAAATTAAACTTCTCAACCAGAGAAAAGAGAAGTAGCAGTAGCTTTTTGTTACAGAGAAAACAAACAAAAACAGAAGAAAAAATATTAAGCATGCACAACATCCAAATTGTGCACACACGTTCCTCAAGAGATAAGAATGAGGACAAAGAGAAGGAACAACAAATTCCCAGACAATATTTCCACTTAGGATAAATAACCACCTTATCCGAAATAAGATAAGGCAAATCACACTGCAAAGCTGAGAGTACCTAAACTCTCCGAGCAGAAGATATAACAAAAAAGGAAAAACTTCCAAGATAAAAATTTAAAATCTATGGAATGCTATGGCTCAAACTGAGCCTGCTGCTAAACCCTAAAACTCCAAGAGAAGCAACAGCCTTAAAGGGACACTGAACCCAAATTTTTTCTTTCGTGATTCAGATAGAGTACTCAATTTTAAGCAACTTTCTAATTTACTCCTATTATCAATTTTTCTTCATTCATTTGCTATCTTTATTTGAAAAAGGAGGCATCTAAGCTTTTTTTGGGTTCAGAACTGTGGACAGCACTTTTTTTATTGGTGGATGAATTATCCACAAATCAGCAAGAACAACCCAGGTTGTTCACCAAAAATGGGCCGGCATCTAAACTTACATTCTTGCATTTCAAATAAAGATACCAAGAGAATGAAGAAAATTTGATAATAGGAGTAAATTAGAAAGTTGCTTAAAATGTCATGCTCTATCTGAATCACAAATTAAAAAATTTGGGTTCAGTGTCTTTTTAAACACAGGCCTGATACTAACCAGGGACCAACAAAGATTACATGTCTGGCATATCCGCCAGACACTTGTGTTAAAAAGGATAACGCAGAAATTTGACCCTTCAGAGAACTGACTGAACAACCCATCCTCCAGACCTTCCTGGAGAAAGGGCAAAACCCCTAGGAATCCTGAAATTCACACCAATCAGGGAATTTACGCCATACGCTTATCTCTTGACCTTTAACATAACTTGGAAGCTTGGCCATCTCTAACTCCAACACCCCCCATTTGAGGGTTAACCTGTAGAACACCTCCGGGAGAAGCACCCACTCTCCGGGATGAAAAATCTGACTGCTCAAGAAGTCCGCTCCCGGTATTTACTCCTGAAATGTGAATAGTGGATAACAGTGAATGTGAGCGTCCGCCCACCGAACAATCCACGCCAATCATGGCAAAGGAACTCCAGGTTCCTCCCAGGTGGTTAATGTAAACCACTGAGGTGAAATTGTTCAAATTGAGATGAAGATGAAAAACCGGTTAAGACAACTGAGGCCGAGTCATCAGAGCATTGTAGATCGTTCTCAACTCCAAGATGGTTAAGGAAGAGCAGACATCTCCCAAGTCAGTAGTCACCAACCTAACAGGTTAGCGACCGTGGTCACTATTACTCAGGAAGGTCTCTGGGAGCATGTGCCCAGAGACAGATGCTCCTGAGAAAAACCATAAGATTCTGGAGAATGCGGGCAACGATACCCCTACCTCTCGCAAGCTAAGCGAGCGCTCTACCACTACTTCCCCTCTGATCCACAGGGAAGAATCCCATGTCAACAGATCTAAAACTATCTTCTGAGACAGAAACACAAGATCCCCTGCATAACAGCAGACTCTCAGATGGAATTGAGCAAAGGGATGATGTCCAATGAAGCAATCATCAGACCAATTACCTCCATACATTGAGCCACTGAAGGACCAAACAGGAGAGTGCCCTGAAAGAGGCAAGAGGAAAGAACACTCTGTTTTCTGACCTCTGTCAAAAAAAATTTCAGAGATATGGGAACTAATATGTTCCTTAAGAAACTACCCCTGTAGCTGGAACAAGGGAACTCATTTTCAGATTCACTTCCATCCGTAGGAATGAAGACAGACAACAAGATCTCTGTACGAGAGTTTGCTTTGTTGAAAAGTTGGCGCCTGAACCATTTAGACATCCAGGAAGGGCACCACAGCAATTCCCTGAAACCTGATCACTGCCAATATAGCCCCCTCAGTGCCATAGCAAGGCCAAAGGGAAGAGCTACAAACTGAAAGTGTTTGACAGAAAGGAAAAACTCAGGAACTTGAAAATATGCATCCTCCAGGTCTATGGTCACCATGAACTGACCCTCCTAGACCAAAGGAAGAATGGGACCACTGATATCCATTTGAAGAAAGGTACCCTGAGACAACTTGGTGAGACACTTTAGGTCTACCATAGGACAAAAAAATCCCTCTTTTTCGGGAACCCCAAACAGGAATGAATAAAATCCTAGACTCTATTCCCTTACAGGAACTGGAACTATCACTCACAGGGAAGAGAAGTCCCAACCGCACTACAAAAATGCCTCACTGTTATCTGGCCTGCAGATAAAATTGAGAGGTGGAACCTGCTTCAGGGAGGGAAGGAATGACTACTATGTAGTAACCCTGAGATACTATGTCCACAGCCTATCTGGGACATTTCGTATCCATGTTTGAAGACAAACAGATTCAACCTCTCACTTGGACCGATCCCAGATTAGGGGCAAACTTCTTTAGGTCTATTGATCTTGTCTTGTAGTAGAAAAGACCCTTTTCCACCCATATCATTAGAACTATTCCTGTCAGATCAGGACCAAACAAGGTCTTACCCTTGTACGGAAGCATCAGAAACTTGGACTGAGAGGAAAAATCCAATGTCCTCAATGCCCCGCGGGTTAGCACAGCGAAGCCACATATCTTGGCTCCCGGCTGAAAAATTTGCATGGTAGCATCAGAAATTAAACAATTAGCTAACTTAAGAGCCTTAATTCTGCACTGGATATTCTCCAAAGCAGTATCTACCAAAATGAAATCAGATAAGGCATCGCCCCAATAAGTTGCCGCACTTGACACAGTGGCAATACAAACTTCCATGTAAGCCACCGGCTAAGTCCATTGATCCTGAAAAGAACAGCTATTCTCTCTAGGAATTGTAGTTCTCTTAGCCAGAGAAGAAATGCCCTACTACTTTAAGCACCGTGCGCCCTGATATTTAATGGAGACAGCGACAGGAAACATCTTTTTAAAGACAGGAGACAGGAAAAAAAAGAAACCCTGCCTTCTCCCTTTCCTGTGAAAAATCTAATATTTATAAAGATTACCAGATTCTTTAGGGTTGATAACAACAGGCATATTGGAGTTGCTCCAAAGTAGCCAAAACCTCCTTTAACAATACACAAAAGGTGTACAGGCTTAAATCTTAAGGTTACTACTTCAGCATTAGATGAAGGAATTATAATGTCCAATCAGAGATTTCACCCTCAAAGGCTACCGACTTATCGTCCTCATCAGCATATAAGGAAGAGCAACCTGTGTAGCCGAAGATGGAACAGAACCTTACTATCTGAATATCTAATTTTCCTCTTGCGAATTCCCTCTAAATAGATGAAAAGCAGAGAATGCCGCAGGTACCGTAGAAGATACCTGAGCAACAATTTCTGCAGGCAAATTTGCTCCTCCAGGAGACCGATAGGCACTATGTGTGTAGCCATAAAGGCTTAGGACGTTTGAGGAGAAAGCTGTAGCAATTTCTAAACAGCATCATCCTCAGAGACATGAGGCACAGAAAAAAACATTTTTTTATAATAGGCACAGACACAAATTATGACGCAAGATCAAACATTTGCCCATAGGAGCATAATTCTAGCTCCACTTAAAAAAATTGTGTTGTCACTTAAATTGTATACAAAAAGTGCTTAGAACAGGAGAAGCAAATATTGATAGAAACAGACTCCTGTCCCAAGAGCAAGAAAAACATACTCCAATATCCTAAACTTAATTATTAAGGTCTACTTGGGCACTATGCACCGTCACTTTAAATAGATGAGAGGAATGTTAACTAGTCACATTTAAGTTATCAACCGAAGTCTCTGTAAAGAAAACCATGCATCACATATCACATAGGGCTAAAGAGAAACTGCCATTGTGAGCACATAACCTCTGTAAAGAAAACCGTTAACTTCATAACAGCAGGTGAAAGAGATGCAATATTATCTGGGCTGTAACACACCAAGAGCGCAGACAAAACCGCCGCTCCAAGAAGGAGGCGGTGTCATATTGTCGGAAAAACTTAAATTATGCTTACCAGATAATTTTCTTTTCTTCTGACGGGAAGAGGCCACAGCTGCATTCATTACTTTTGGGAAATACAGAACCTGGCCACCAGGAGGAGGCAAAGACTCCCCAGCCAAATGATAAAGGGACACTCAATCAAAATTAAACTTTCCTTATTCAGATAGAGCATGCCATTTTAAACAACTTTCCAATTTACTTCCATTAACTAAATGTGCACAGTCTTTTTATATTTAAACTTTTTGAGTCACCAGCTCCTACAGTGTATGCATTTGTGACTGGCTAATGGCTGTCACATGGTACAGGGGGAGTGGAAAAAGATATAACTTAAAAATTGTCAGAAAAAAAAAATCTACTACTCATTTGAAGTTCAGACCAAGTGCTATTGCATTGTCTTGTTATCTTGCAATTGTTGATTATGCAAATCTACTGTGTTGACTGATTCTTTAAGTACCTCCCCCACTTCCCTCATCCCCCAGTCATTCTGCAGAGGGAACAAGGAATAGTAGGATAAATATCAGGGTGAAAAAGGTGCCAGAAGAACAAATAAAATATAAGACCGCCCAAAAGAATAAAAAAGGGCGGGGGAGCTGTGGCCTCTCCCCATCAGAAAAAAAGAAAAATTATCTGATGGTAAGCATAATTTAATTTTTTCTTCTTCATCAGGGATAGGCCACAGCTGCATTCATTACTTTTGGGAAACCAATACCCAAGCTATAGAGGACACAATGCAAAACAGGAGGGAAAAACTTTAAGAACAAGATTTAAACTCCAAGGAGGAGCAATAGATCTAAAACACAGGTCTGATCCTAGCAGAGCCTTAACAAATGACTGCACATCAGGAAGCTCAGCGAACCTCTTGTGCAGTAACACAGACAGGGACAAAAATCTGTCCCTTCAGGGGACTTGCAGAAAAGCTCTTCTCCAGTTCATCCTGGAGAACAGAATAAGCAGGTCCTCCACACCTTATGATCGATGGGACGAGCAACCAGCTACAAGCTTGAATGAGAGCAAAAATAACTCTCAGAAAACCCTCTCTTGGCTAGGACTAGGCGTTCAACCTCCACGCAGTCAGCCTCAGAGAATCTAGATATAGATGAACAAAGAGACCTTGGTCAGCAGATCCCTGCGACAAGGTAACTTCCCATAGAGGAGATGATGACAATCCCACTAGTCCGCGAACCATATCCTTCGCGGCCAAGACGGAGCAATCAGTATCACTGATGCCTGCTTGATTCGAGCCACTACACTAGGAAGTAGTGGTAACGGGCGGAAAATATAAATTAGATTGTCTGCTGAGGAAATACCCTTCCCAGTTGTCCACACCCAGAATGTGGATTGCTGACTGCAAACAAATGTGTGTCTCTGCCCACTCCAGAATCCAAGATACTTCCCTCATAGCTAGGGAGTTTCTCGTCTCCCCCCCCCCCCTGATGGTTGATGTAAGTCACTGAGGTTATATTGTCTGATTGTAATCTGATAAACCGGGACAAACCCAGCAGAGGCCAAGCCTTCAGAGCATTGTATATTGCCCAAAGATCCAAAATGCGATCCTCCTGAGTCCATAGGCCCTGTGCCTTCCTGGACCCACAAACAGCTCCCCATCCTGACAGACTCGCAACCGTAGTCACAATCACCCAGGATGGTCTTGAGATGGATGTCCCTTGGGGCAAGTGATCTGGACAAAAACACCAAGAGAGTGATTCTCTCGATCGGTGGTCCAGAGAAATCTGTTGAGACAGATCCGAATGATCACCATTCCACTGCTTCAGCATACGGTGAAACCTGGCAAAGGTAATGATGTCCATGCCAATCACCTCCATACACAGAGCCACAGATGGCCTTATGGAGGTCTGGAGGGCATGACATGTTAAAGCTAGCTTGCAATGTCTCTGGTCTGTTAGAATATTCACTTGTCTATGGAGTCTATTATAGTACCTGAGAATTCTACCGTGCTATTCGATACAAGAGAACTCTCAATAGAGTTATCTTCCATCCATGGGATCGCAGAAGACAGAGGAGAGATTCCGAAAGGTCCACTCTTCGAAAAAATTCTTGGAGCCGTAGCTAGACCAAAACGGAATATCAATAAACTGGAAGTGCTGGTCCAAGAGCGCAAACCTTAGAAAATGAAAGCAGTCCTCGAGGATTGGCACGTGAAGGGAGCATCTTTCAGATCTATTGTGGTCATGAACTGCCCTTCTCGAACGAGGGGAAGAAAGGACCTTATTGTCTCCATCTTGAACAAGGGGACATTTAAAAACTTGTTTAAGCACTTTAGGTCCAAATTGGACAGAAAGTTCCCTCCTCCTTTGGGATCACGAAAGGTTAGAATAGTATCCCAAACCTCTCACTGCGATAGGCACCGGGACAATAACTCCTAAGAGGACAGATCCGGTACGCACCCCAGAAAGGCTTCCCTCTCTTCCGTTCAAGAAGAAAGGAGAGAGAGGAGGAATCTGCCCTTGGGTGGCGGAGAATTAAAACCTATCTTGTAACCCTGAGCTATGACCTCCAGGACCCATGGATCCTGCACGTCCCTGAACCAAGCAACTGAAAAGAGCGACCGTCTGCCCCCTACATGATCCAGAAGAGCACCGGGGACCTCCCATTCATGCCTACTTAAACTCGGCGGGCTTCTTGCTTTTGCTTGGATTTATTCCAGGACTGAGCCGGCTTCCAAGAGCTCTTGGTTTGCTCTGGCTTAGCAGAGGACTGCTGACATGGGCTTTATCAGAACGAAAATTGTCCCTTAGACTAGTTTATATTCTCTTGCCGTAGGAGGGCACCCTTGCCCCCTGTGACCGTGGACCAAACACAATCATTCCCTTAAAGGGGAGGGAGAGAAGTCTAGACTTAGAATTCATATCCGCAGACCATGACTTCAGCCAGAGCCCGACAGGCCTGAACAGAAAATAGCATTCAGGTAAATAATCTAATAGCATCATAGATAAAAGAATTAGGCCGTAAATCTTTCCTTAGTAACGTCGAGGAGACCCTCCACCCAGATCAAATCATATAAGGAATCACACCAGAAGGTTGTCTCTGCGGCAACAGCCGCTGCCAGTTGAAAAAAATATCCCGTATGTTGAAACATCTTTCTTAACAGAGTTTCCAACCTTTATCCCTGGGCTCTTTAAACGAAGAGTTATTCTCAAGCGGGATAGTAATACGTTTAGCAAGGGTGAAGATAGTGCCATCCCTTTTAGGGACGGAACCTCACAACTCCATTGAGAGTCTAGGACCGGGAACAATTTGTTAAAGGGAGAAGAGGGGAACAAGGAATCCAATCCTGTCCATTCATTCTTAATAATGTTTGCCATCTAACAGGAGCAGGGAAGGATAAGGTACAAAAAACATAATTTATGTAAGAACTTACCTGATAAATTCATTTCTTTCATATTAGCAAGAGTCCATGAGCTAGTGACGTATGGGATATACATTCCTACCAGGAGGGGCAAAGTTTCCCAAACCTTAAAATGCCTATAAATACACCCCTCACCACACCCACAAATCTGTTTAACGAATAGCCAAGAAGTGGGGTGATAAGAAAAAAGTGCAAAAGCATAAAAAAAAATAAGGAATTGGAATAATTGTGCTTTATACAAAAAAATCATAACCACCACAAAAAAGGGTGGACTCTTGCTAATATGAAAGAAATGAATTTATCAGGTAAGTTCTTACATAAATTATGTTTTTTTTCATGTAATTAGCAAGAGTCCATGAACTAGTGACGTATGGGATAATGACTACCCAAGATGTGGATCTTTCCACGCAAGAGTCACTAGAGAGGGAGGGATAAAATAAAGACAGCCAATTCCTGCTGAAAATAATCCACACCCAAAATAAAGTTTAATGAAAACATAAGCAGAAGATTCAAACTGAAACCACTGCCTGAAGTACTTTTCTACCAAAAACTGCTTCAGAAGAAGAAAACACATCAAAATGGTAGAATTTAGTAAAAGTATGCAAAGGGGACCAAGTTGCTGCTTTGCAAATCTGATCAACTGAAGCTTCATTCCTAAACGCCCAGGAAGTAGAAACTGACCTAGTAGAATGAGCTGTAATCCTTCGAGGCGGAGTTTTACCCGACTCGACATAGGCATGATGAAATAAAGATTTCAACCAAGATGCCAAAGAAATGGCAGAAGCTGTCTGGCCTTTTCTAGAACCGGAAAAGATGACAAATAGACTAGAAGTCTTTCGGAAAGACTTAGTAGCTTCAACATAATAATACAAAGCTCTAACAGCATCCAAAGAATGCAATGATTTCTCCTTAGAATTCATAGGATTAGGACATAATGAAGGAACCACAATTTCTCTACTAATGTTGTTAGAATTCACAACCTTAGGTAAAAAATTCAAAAGAAGTTTGCAGCACCGCCTTATCCTGATGAAAAATCAGAAAAGGAGACTCACAAGAAAGAGCAGATAATTCAGAGACTCTTCTGGCAGAAGAGATGGCCAAAAGAAACAAAACTTTCCAAGAAAGTAATTTAATGACCAAAGAATACATGGGTTCAAAAGGAGGAGCTTGAAGAGCCCCCAGAACCAAATTCAAACTCCAAGGAGGAGAAATTGACTTAATGACAGGTTTTATACGAACCAAAGCTTGTACAAAACAATGAATATCAGGAAGATTAGCAATCTTTCTGTGAAAAAGAACAGAAAGAGCAGAGATTTGTCCATTCAAGGAACTTGCGGACAAACCTTTATCTAAACCATCCTGAAGAAACTGTAAAATTCTCGGTATTCAAAAAGAATGCCAAGAAAAATGATGAGAAAGACACTAAGAAATATAAGTCTTCCAGACTCTATAATATATCTCTCTAGATACATATTTACGAGCCTGTCACATAGTATTAATCACAGAGTCAGAGAAACCTCTTTGACCAAGAATCAAGCGTTCAAAACTCCATACCTTAAAATTTAAGGATTTGAGATCCTGATGGAAGAAAGGACCTTGCGACAGAAAGTCTGGTCTTAACGGAAGAGTCCACAGCTGGCAAGAGGCCATCCGGACAAGATCCGCATACCAAAACCTGTGAGGCCATGCTGGAGCTACCAGCAGGACAAACGAGCATTCCTTTAGAATCTTGGAGAATACTCTTGGAAGAAGAACTAGAGGCGGAAAGATATAGGCAGGATGATACTTCCAAGGAAGTGATAATGCATCCACTGCCTCCGCCCGAGGATCCCGGGATCTGGACAGATACCAGGGAAGTTTCTTGTTTAGATGAGAAGCCATCAGATCTATTTCTGGGAGTTCCCACATTTGAACAATCTGAAGAAATACCTCTGGGTGAAGAGACCATTCGCCCGGATGCAACGTTTGGCGACTGAGATAATCCGCTTCCCAATTGTCTATACCTGGGATATGAACCGCAGAGATTAGACAGGAGCTGGATTCCGCCCAAACCAAAATTCGAGATACTTCTTTCATAGCCAGAGGACTGTGAGTCCCTCCTTGATGATTGATGTATGCCACAGTTGTGACATTGCCTATCTGAAAACAAATGAACAACTCTATCTTCAGAAGAGGCCAAGACTGAAGAGCTCTGAAAATTGCACGGAGTTCCAAAATATTGATCGGTAATCTCACCTCCTGAGATTCCCAAACCCCTTGTGCCGTCAGAGACCCCCACACAGCTCCCCAACCTGTAAGACTTGCATCTGTTGAGATTATAGTCCAGGTCGGAAGAACAAAGAAGCCCCCTGAACTAAACGATGGTGATCTGTCCACCACGTCAGAGAGTGTCGTATAATCGGTTTAAAGATATTAATTGAGATATCTTTTTGTGTAATCCCTGCACCATTGGTTCAGCATACAGAGCTGAAGAGGTCGCATGTGAAAACGAGCAAAGGAGATCGCATCCGATGCGGCAGTCCTAAGACCTAAAATTTCCATGCATAAGGCTACCAAAGGGAATGATTGTGACTGAAGGTTTTGACAAGCTGATATCAATGTTAAACTTCTCTTGTCTGACAAGGACAGAGTCATAGACACTGAATCTATCTGGAAACCTAAAAAGGTTACCCTTGTCTGAGGAATCAATGAACTTTTTGGTAAATTGATCCTCCAACCATGATCTTGAAGAAACAACACAAGTCGATTCGTATGAGATTCTGCGAAAATGTGAAGACTGAGCAAGTACCAAGATATCGTCCAAAATAAGGAAATACCAAAACCCTGTTCTCTGATTACAGACAGAAGGGCACAGAGAACCTTTGAAAAAATTCTTGGAGCTGATGCTAGGCCAAACGGTAGAGCCACAAAACTGGTAATGCTTGTCTAAAAAGAGAATCTCAGAAACTAAAAGTGATCTGGATGAATCAGAATATGCAGTTCAGTTGCACAGTCAGACAGGTACCCTCTTGGTTGCATCGGTTGAGCTTGACTCCGGACTTCCGGTGGGAGGAGTTGTGCAGATTACCAGCATGCCGGTGTGGTGAGAGGACGCCGACACCATCAGCTCCCAGCTCTCCGCCACTTACCTGGAAGCTTGCCCAGGTTTGGAGTGTGGCGCTCGGCAGGGGTCAGACCTGCGCGAGAGAGGGAAGTCTTCAGTAGCCGGTCACGGCTCCAACTGTACCGCAGTTGGTTATCTTTTATTCCTGCTTTCGGCAAGCTGCACTTGGAAAGGGGTGTAGGAGGAATACGCCGGCGACTATCAAGTGAGTCCTGTGGCTCGGCAACCTGTCGTTTCAGGGGTCAGAATCTAACTCCTTGGTGCTACGTTACACTGGGCTGGGGTGCCCAGAAGGAGAACTCCGGGATAACATTGTTCCTGTGAGGCTGGTCCCTAAAATAGACTTAACCTGGAAGCTCAATGCCGCTGAAAAGACCCGTGTGCGGGTAAATAGATAGATGGCCGGAGCGAGGCTGGAGGTATACACAAGCACAGCATAAGCGACGGAGCATACACGGAGCTGCTTCACTATAAGGCTTGGTCCCGGATTACCGGTCATTCCCCCCTGGTGGGGAGTTTAACAGCGTGGAAAGGAGTAGTGGAGCAGTGCAGCTTCTGTGCAGATGCCTTTGATCCTCGGTGTGCCGGCTATGTTTAGGTGAAAGTCGAGACTGTGTCACAGAAATCTGCAGCAGCCGAGTTTCGTTAAGAAGGCGGGCCGGCTTTATTCCCGGCTGTCTAGAGATTCATCGTTGTGTTCTTTTTACCCTGGTTGATGTCACTTGGTCATCCGGTTATTTGCAAAAGTTCCTCAGTGCCTATACTCCCTATCTAGTACTATAAGGCTGTGGTGTTCAGAGAGCCTGGCTTGTAGTAGTGACACTCCATCCCAGCCAGAGTGTTAATGCCTTGCTAAAATAAGTTGCATTCTCCTGTGATAATTGGCCCTGGACTAGTGTGTGTGGGAAATTTATGATCGTTCTTTGCTTATTATAACTCTTTATGTGGGAGACTGCTTAAGCTAATTTCTTCTGCCTAGACAGCTACAGAGAGACGGATCCGGATGGCTATGGACCCACAACATTAATGTTACATGCATTTGATCAGTATTATGGCATAGTTTGTGTTCTGCCTCAAAATTTTCTTTATTGGTAGATGTCATTGTAAAGCAACTGTTATATCTTTGAATGCTTTTGCTTGACTTGGTGACAGTAAGTTACCTGGGTAATGAATGACTGTTGCACTGTCTTTTTTTGGAAAAAGTGCCTTCTTTATTTAAACTATTGATTGGAGAGTGAAGTGTGTATAGTTCTTTATTGGCAGGCACACTCTTTTGATAGGAGGTTTATTCTTAACTTAGTTTAGTTCAGGGTTTCCATCTAAAGGTTGCTCCTTGGTTAGTTGTGGTACGAAACTCATGGTTAATTAGTTCTAGGACACAAGAATTTATTAAAATCAGGCTAGGCTGTATTTGTGTAAGGGTAAAGTCGGTAGAGAGATTGCTCCCCTGATACATGGGTGGTTTCTTGTTAAGTAATAAAGGCAGTTTCTGTAATTAAAATTATTTGAGGGCTCTGCCGGGCTGGTCAGAGTTGAACTTTTTGTGGCAGTTGTATTAACTCATTCATATAACGTTTCCTTTGTAAAGGGGTCTTATTTTTTTTTTTTTTTTTGCTGGTCCCCTTCCTATTCACCTTGTATGCACGGACGCATACTCTTAAAAAGTATGGGCCCTATTTTCACTTAACCAAGGAGGGGCACGGGCCCCCCCTCAGATCTTGTACTGTGTGGCTTGTTTTCTTTTTTTTTCCCTCTCCTCACTTTTTCACAGTTTGCACCTTCAATCCCCCAGGGTTTCCTAGGGTTTTATCTTTGTTGGCACAGGAGGGTCGGGTATTTTACCCTTACCTTTATTTCCACGTGTGTAATTTTCCTTTCACCCCACTTTGTGTTCTTTCTGGTCTAGTGCCATTTCACATAAAGTTATATGGATAAGTTCCTGCAAGGGAAATCTTCTCCCAAAATGCCGGTCAAAGCCAAGGATAAAAAAGCTAAAGCCGCTGAGCTTGGCTTAGACACTTCAGTAGAACCTGTGACCAGCGTGGTGGACTCTCACTCACTATTTTCGCAGCTGTCTGAATTATTTTCACCGCAATTTGGCCTAATTAGAAAGGAGTTAGGATCTATTTCATCTGAGATCACTGCCCTGTCAGTTGAAGTAAGACAGTTCGCACATAGAATGCAAGAGGCAGAAAACAGGATTTCTGACCTGGAAGATCAAGTTAGCACACAGGAAAATATAATATCCCAACAGGATATTAAAATTACCAATCTTCAGGGTCGTCTCGACGACCTTGAGGACCGGGCGAGACGTAACAACATTCGAATTGTGGGTCTCCCGGAAGAAGCGGAGTTTGAAGATCTACTGAAGTTCGCTTCGGTCACGCTCCCGCAGAAACTTGGTGTCCCACAATCAATGTTACCGATTATAATTGAGAGAGCTCATAGAATTGGGGTTAAAAAAAATGTAGGTACAGGACACAGTAGGAGTAGGATGTGTATTTGCAAAGTGTTGAATTTTCAAGATAAAATTTAAATGATGAAACTGTTTAAGAAACTGCATGAACCTCTAATGTTTGGGAACAGTAAAGTTTTACTGTTTCAGGATTTCTCTGTTGAAACCTCAACGAAGAGAAGGATAATGGCCCCCCTCTGTACCCAAATTATTGATAAAGGAATCAATGCGCGGATGGTTTATCCGGCCAAAATAATAGTTGAGTACAGGGGAGCTCGCCTAGTCTTTACGGAGCTGGGAGAGGTGAAAGAGTTTCTCAAAGACAAATGAGATCTTGTTCATTCCCTCTCACCTCAGATTATATAAGTATGGTTCGGTACATTAAAATGTGTTGCGCTTTTGTTTCAGGTACTCTCTTACATGTTTTTTTATTCCCCCACCCCTTTTCATTTTCTTTTCCTCTTTTTTTTTTTTTTTTTCTCTTTATGTCCCTCCTGCTTTTCTCCCCCCCTCAGGATTTCTAGGGTTTTTTTGTGTTGTAGTACATGGAATTGAAGTTAACGTCGTGGAATGTGGGGGGGATCTCTTCACCCGCTAAACGCAAATTAATTGTAAAACTCCTAGCTAAACATAAACCCGACATTTCTTTCCTCCAGGAAACCCACCTAGTAGAACGGGAGGCTAAAAAACTTAAGATTAAATGGGTAGGTGAGGTGGTCTCCACTAACGCTGGAGCTAGGAAATGTGGGGTAGTGTTTCTCATAAATAAGAACCTAGACTATAGGATTACTCACACAGAAGTGGACCCAGAAGCCAGATTCATTATTTTGCACATCCATATAAATAGCATAAAATTTGTTCTCTGTAATATTTATGGCCCTAATAAATTTGATAGGAAATTTTGGGACAAGATTAAGGGGAAATTGTTTCCGTTGGTAAAAGAAAATTTGGTCATTGGAGGTGATTTCAACATGACTTTACACCCGGAATTGGATCGGCTGGTAGGCAGAAATTTTCTAGAGAATAGGAGAAGCGCAAAACTTTTCCAACGTTTCTGCCAGAAGTTACAGGTTCATGACATATGGCGCAGGCTGAATCCAGATTTGCAGAACTTTACATGCGAATCCAGAGCCCATAGAACGTTTTCACGTATAGATTTATTTTTAGTTGCAGAGTCTCTACCAGCGGTTAAAATGGAAGCTGAGATTGGTGAGATCTTGGTGTCGGACCACGCTATCATCTCTTTAGGTATTTCTTTCCAGGATAGGAGGGATATTTCATCTCCCAGATTTGTCTACCCAAGGTATCTATAACGATCCAAGATTTTTGTCCTGGTTATTAGTTAAGTGGAAGGAGTTCTGTGGGTTCAATTCGGGGCACCTGTATAAAATCGAGGTTTTTTGGGAAACGGCCAAGGCTGTGTTAAGGGGTGATATTAAGGGGTATATGATCACGAGGAACAGGAAAGCGTGGTGCAGGGATATTCAGCTGTCTAATCAAGTTAGAAATGCCTTTGAGAAATACTGCAGGGATCGTTCTAAGGATAATTGGAACGTTTATGTAGATAGCAGGAGAGAAAGAGATGCCTTCCTGCATCAAAAACACCAGCAAGAGGAGACAAAAATTAATATGGGGTATTCATGGTAGCTCTGCTAAACACTTAGCCAGATTGGTTAAAGCTAGGAACAAGAAGAATCTTATCCCAGTAATACAGACAGAAAATGGTTGTACCTCGGATATTGATGAAATTTCCGGAACCTTTTTCCGATTTTATCAGCATTTATATTCTGAAGGGGAATTTAGCCTAGATAATCAGTTGGAATTTTGGTCCTCTATTTCAGTTCCCAAAATCCAAAAAGAGGAATTAGAAGTGCTAAATGCACCAGTTACGGCGGAAGAAATAAGTAAAGCTATTGCACGTGCCAAACTTAAAGCGGCGGGTCCAGACGGATTTCCGTCTGAGTTTTATAAAAGTCTTTCTGATCAGGTTATACCCATTTTAGAGAGATTGTTTAATAATTATTATATATCAGATAACACTATTTCTTCTCTCTTCGCCGCGGCCAACATCTCCCTGATCTTAAAAAAAGGGAAAAATCCGGAGGATCCAGCCTCCTATAGGCCTATCTCTGTCCTCAATGCGGACTATAAAATCTTAGTGTCCATTATAGCCCAGAGACTAGTGTCATGTTTGGATAGGTTGATCCATGTCGATCAGGTGGGTTTTATGGCAAACCGTAGTTCCTCTAAAAATATAAGAAAACTAACAACCCTAGTGGACTATACATGGAATATAGAGCAACCGGAAGAGAAGCCGGAATTTAAGGACATAGCGGTCCTTACATTAGATGCGGTCAAAGCGTTTGACTGCATCTCTTGGAGACATCTTTTTGCGACTCTAACGAGATTTGGTTTTGGGGGTAGCTTTTTTAATTTTGTTGCCAAAATATATCAGAATCCGGTGTCTTACTTGCTAGTGAATGGCAGGACTTCCCCTGGCATTCGCTTGCAGAGAGGTACAAGGCAGGGATGTCCACTCTCGCCTCTCTTGTTTAATATTGTCCTAGAACCACTGGCGATTAGATTGCGAGAGGTCCTGCCCGGGATCCCGTTAGGTGGGCAGAACTTGAAAATTCTCCTCTATGCTGACGATATTTTGCTATTTTTGAATAAAACATCAGTTATCATCCCGAGAATTGTTGACACGATAAAGCTTTTTAGTACATTTGCGGGTTATAAGATTAATATGGGGAAGAGTGACTTGATGTGGCTCGGGCGTCAGCATAGGGAGCGCCCCAATACACTATTTCGTAATGTCAATGCCATTAAATATCTTGGGCTAGAAATTAATAGAAACCCGAAACAGTGGTATCAGGCTAATTTTAGGACACTTTTTCAGAAAATTCAGGAGGATCTTAAGCTCTGGGCGGCTTTTCCCTTATCGCTATCAGCTTCGGCCAACCTAATCAAATCTATAATTTTCCCCAAAATCCTTTACTATTTGCAGAATTTACCTCTTATGATACTCAATAGGGATTTGAAGAATTTATCTTCTTGGTTTTCGAAGTTTCTTTGGAAATCGAAGAAACCCCGAATATCGATTAATAGGCTAACCCAGAAATATATAGAGGCAGGCGTAGCCCTGCCCAGTATTAAATTATACAATTGGGCAGCCCTGATTAAAATAGCATTGGATTGGATTGCTCAGTCCAACTTGGTTACTACATACGAGTTGGAATCGCATATGGTTAAACCATGGTCCCTAGTGGCGCTCTTGCATTGCCCGCTGAAGGCTTTACCGACGAAGGTATCCTCCCTTAGTTCAGTTAGGAATATAGTGGTGATATGGCATAAATTTTGCAAACTGGCTAAAATAGACCCCTCTCTTTCGGACTTTCTGCCTATTAGAGGGAATCCCCTTTTTCGACCAGGAATAGATCATAAATGTTTTCAGGTCTGGATGGCTGGAGGGCTTGAATATGTGTATCAACTACTCGATAACGGTCTGCAGATACTCCCGTGGGAGACCATCAGGGAGAAATTCTCTCTACCCAGTTCTAATCGATTTGCTTATTTTCAAATCCGCCATTTTCTTTGCGCTCAAAGTTGGTATGCGTCTAGAGGATGGGAGTGGCCCGAGATCAAGATCTGTATCAGAAAATTTACTGGAGGGGATGCATCAATCTCTCTTCTATATGACATTATGCTTTCCAAACAAGGTATAGGAGAGAAGGATAAATTGAGTCAATCCTGGCGATTTTATTTCCCAGCCCTAGAGTTTGAGTTAATATCCAAAAGCCTGGCAACAGTTGTCAGATACCCGGTGGTAGAGAGTTGGAAAGAATCTCATTTAAAATTATTAAACAATTCGTATTATTCTCCGGCAACATTAACTAAATATTACCCTGGTAAACTATTTATATGTGAACACTGTTCGTATGTCCGGGCGGATATCTGTCATATGTTATGGACCTGCCCTAAAATTTTTCAACTATGGCAGAAGGTACAATATTGGTATAACAGAGTATTCGAAAGTACTATTTCCCTGTCCTTTAAAGAGGTAGTGTTACTATTTATAGAGGAGGGAACTAGTCTTACTCGGCGGGTCGTAAACACTATTGTAATGACGGTGAGATATAATATTTTCAAAAAATGGATGTCAAAGTCTCCCCCCTCTCTTCCTTCAGTGTTGAGAGATATCCAAGCTCATATCATTTTCGAATCTTTTCATTTGCAGCAGGTATCTGAAAAAAGAATTAGAGAATTTTTGGTAGGCTGGGCGCCGGTAATTAAAACCTATACTCCTAGTCTCCAGAAGCAGATCTTATTGCCATTTCTGTCCTCAGTGAGTTTTGCAGAGCTGGTTATACTGCAGGTATTTCCGGAGACATGGCTTAGGAATGCTCGTGATATAGATTAAGTGGGGTTTATAGATACTTTATAAGATATCGATTTACGGGGGGGGGGGCTCCCCTTTTTTTTTTTTTTCTCTCCCTCTCTTTTTCTTATTGCTTTTTGTGTTATAGGGTTGTTTTTGTTTCATGGTGTCTTAATGGTTGTTTATATGCTTATAAAATATTAGCCATTATGATGTTAGTTGATGTGGAGTTCTGGACATGGCCAAATTATAGGCCGAAAACTTTGTTTTACTCAGTATTATAAGTGCATTATTTACATTTCATTTGAAATATTTTTTCATTTGTTGAAATCTTGACTGTCCTGCGTGACAGTAACCATGTTCAGAATTTGGTAATTTCCTTTGTGTTTTGAATGGCTAAGCTTAAATAAAGATTTTAAAAAAAAAGAATCGGAATATGCAGATATGCATCCTGTAAATCTATTGTAGACATATAATGCCTTGCTAAACAAAAGGCAGGATAGTCCTACAGTTACCATCTTGAATGTTGGTATCCTTACATAACGATTCAATATTGATAGATCCAGAACTGGTCTGAAGGAATTGACCTTCTTTGGTACAATGAAGAGATTTGAATAAAACCCCAGCCCCTGTTCCAGAACTGGAACTGGCATAATTACTCCAGCCAACTCTAGATCTGAAACACATTTCAGAAATGCTGAGCCTTTGCTGGGTTTACTGGGACACGGGAAAGAAAAAAATCTCTTTGCAGGAGGCCTTAACTTGAAGCCAATTCTGTACCTTTCTGAAACAATGTTCTGAAACCAGAGATTGTAAACGGAATTGATCCAAATTTCTTTGAAAAAAACGTAATCTGCCCCATACCAGCTGAGCTGGAATGAGGGCCGCACCTTCATGGGTACTTAGGAGCTGGCTTTGGGTTTCTATAAGGCTTGGATATATTCCAAACTGGAAATGGTTTCCAAACTGATACCGCTCCTGAGGATGAAGGATCAGGCTTTTGTTCCTTGTTGTGAGGAAAGGAACGAAAACGATTATTAGACCTAAATTTACCTTAGATTTTTTATCCTTTGGTAAAAAAGTTCCCTTCCCTCCAGTAACAGTTGAGATAATAGAATCCAACTGAGAACCGAATAATTTATTACCCTGGAAAGAAAGGGATAGCAAAGTAGACTTAGAAGACATATCAGCATTCCAAGTTTTAAGCCATAAAGCTCTTCTAGCTAAAAACAGAATTTATGCTTACCTGATAAATTACTTTCTCCAACGGTGTGTCCGGTCCACGGCGTCATCCTTACTTGTGGGATATTCTCTTCCCCAACAGGAAATGGCAAAGAGTCCCAGCAAAGCTGGTCACATGATCCCTCCTAGGCTCCGCCCACCCCAGTCATTCGACCGACGGACAGGAGGAAATATATAAAGGAGAAACCATATGTTACCGTGGTGACTGTAGTTAGAGAAAATAATTAATCAGACCTGATTAAAAAACCAGGGCGGGCCGTGGACCGGACACACCGTTGGAGAAAGTAATTTATCAGGTAAGCATAAATTCTGTTTTCTCCAACATTGGTGTGTCCGGTCCACGGCGTCATCCTTACTTGTGGGAACCAATACCAAAGCTTTAGGACACGGATGAAGGGAGGGAGCAAATCAGGTCACCTAAATGGAAGGCACCACGGCTTGCAAAACCTTTCTCCCAAAAATAGCCTCCGAAGAAACAAAAGTATCAAATTTGTAAAATTTGGCAAAAGTGTGCAGTGAAGACCAAGTCGCTGCCTTACATATCTGGTCAACAGAAGCCTCGTTCTTGAAGGCCCATGTGGAAGCCACAGCCCTAGTGGAGTAAGCTGTGATTCTTTCAGGAGGCTGCCGTCCGGCAGTCTCATAAGCCAATCGGATAATGCTTTTAAGCCAAAAGGAAAGAGAGGTAGAAGTCGCTTTTTGACCTCTCCTTTTACCCGAATAAACAACAAACAAGGAAGATGTTTTTCTGAAATCTTTAGTAGCCTCTAAATAGTATTTTAGAGCACGGACTACGTCCAAATTGTGTAACAAACGTTCCTTCTTTGAAACTGGATTCGGACACAAAGAAGGTACAACTATCTCCTGGTTAATATTTTTGTTGGAAACAACTTTCGGAAGAAAACCAGGCTTAGTACGCAAAACCACCTTATCTGCATGGAACACCAGATAGGGCGGAGAACACTGCAGAGCAGATAACTCTGAAACTCTTCTAGCAGAAGAAATTGCAACCAAAAACAAAACTTTCCAAGATAATAATTTAATATCTACGGAATGTAAGGGTTCAAACGGAACCCCTTGAAGAACTGAAAGAACTAGATTTAGACTCCAGGGAGGAGTCAAAGGTCTGTAAACAGGCTTGATCCTAACCAGAGCCTGAACAAATGCTTGAACATCTGGCACAGCTTCCAGTCTTTTGTGAAGTAAAACAGATAAAGCAGAGATCTGTCCCTTCAGAGAACTTGCAGATAATCCTTTCTCCAAACCTTCTTGTAGAAAGGATAGAATCTTAGGAATTTTTATCTTGTTCCATGGAAATCCTTTAGATTCACACCAACAGATATATTTTTTCCATATTTTATGGTAAATTTTTCTAGTTACAGGCTTTCTAGCCTGAATCAGAGTATCTTATTACAGAATCTGAAAACCCACGCTTTGATAAAATCAAGCGTTCAATCTCCAAGCCGTCAGTTGGAGGGAAACCAGATTCGGATGTTCGAATGGACCTTGAACAAGAAGGTCCTGTCTCAAAGGTAGCTTCCATGGTGGAGCCGATGACATATTCACCAGGTCTGCATACCAAGTCCTGCGTGGCCACGCAGGAGCTATCAAGATCACCGAGGCCCTCTCCTGATTGATCCTGGCTACCAGCCTGGGGATGAGAGGAAACGGTGGGAATACATAAGCTAGGTTGAAGGTCCAAGGTGCTACTAGTGCATCTACTAGGGTCGCCTTGGGATCCCTGGATCTGGACCCGTAGCAAGGAACCTTGAAGTTCTGACGAGACGCCATCAGATCCATGTCTGGAATGCCCCATAATTGAGTTATTTGGGCAAAGATTTCCGGATGGAGTTCCAACTCCCCCGGATGGAATGTCTGACGACTCAGAAAATCCGCTTCCCAATTTTCCACTCCTGGGATGTGGATCGCAGACAAGTGGCAGGAGTGATCCTGCGCCCATTGAATTATCTTGGTCACTTCTTTCATCGCCAGGGAACTCCTTGTTCCCCCCTGATGATTGATATATGCAACGGTCGTCATGTTGTCTGACTGAAACCTTATGAATTTGGCCTTTGCTAGTTGAGGCCAAGCTCTGAGAGCATTGAATATCGCTCTCAGTTCCAGAATGTTTATCGGGAGAAGAGACTCTTCCCGAGACCATAGACCCTGAGCTTTCAGGGATTCCCAGACCGCGCCCCAGCCCACTAGGCTGGCGTCGGTCGTGACAATGACCCACTCTGGTCTGCGGAAGCTCATTCCCTGTGACAGATTGTCCAGGGTCAGCCACCAACGGAGTGAATCTCTGGTCTTTTGATCTACTTGAATCGTCGGAGACAAGTCTCTATAATCCCCATTCCACTGTCTGAGCATGCACAGTTGTAATGGTCTTAGATGAATTCGTGCAAAAGGAACTATGTCCATTGTTGCAACCATCAATCCTATTACTTCCATGCACTGCGCTATGGAAGGACGAGGAACAGAATGAAGTACTTGACAAGAGCTTAGAAGTTTTGATTTTCTGACCTCTGTTAGAAAAATCCTCATTTCTAAGGAATCTATTATTGTTCCCAAGAAGGGAACTCTTGTTGACGGGGACAGAGAACTTTTTTCTTTGTTCACCTTCCATCCGTGAGATCTGAGAAAGGCTAGGACGATGTCCGTATGAGCCTTTGCTTTTGACAGGGACGACGCTTGAATCAGGATGTCGTCCAAGTAAGGTACTACTGCAATGCCCCTTGGTCTTAGAACCGCTAGAAGGGACCCTAGTACCTTTGTGAAAATCCTTGGAGCAGTGGCTAATCCGAATGGAAGTGCCACAAACTGGTAATGCTTGTCCAGAAAAGCAAACCTTAGGAACTGATGATGTTCCTTGTGGATAGGAATATGTAGGTACGCATCCTTTAAATCCATGGTAGTCATAAATTGATTTTCCTGGATAGTAGGTAGGATCGTTCGAATAGTTTCCATTTTGAACGATGGTACCCTGAGAAATATGTTTAGGATCTTTAGATCCAAAATTGGTCTGAATGTTCCCTCTTTTTTGGGAACTATGAACAGATTGGAATAAAATCCCATTCCTTGTTCTCTTATTGGAACTGGATGTATCACTCCCATCTTTAACAGGTCTTCTACACAATGTAAGAATGCCTGTCTCTTTATTTGGTTTGAAGATAATTGAGACCTGTGGAACCTTCCCCTTGGGGGTAGTTCCTTGAATTCCAGGAGATAACCTTGAGAAACTATTTCTAGCGCCCAAGGATCCTGAACATCTCTTGCCCAAGCCTGAGCAAAGAGAGAAAGTCTGCCCCCCACTAGATCCGGTCCCGGATCGGGGGCTATCCCTTCATGCTGTTTTGGTAGCAGTGGTAGGCTTCTTGGCCTGCTTACCCTTGTTCCAGCCTTGCATTGGTTTCCAGGCTGGTTTGGGTTGTGAAGTATTACCCTCTTGCTTAGAGGATTCAGAATTAGAGACTGGTCCGTTTCTGCGAAAGGGACGAAAATTAGGCTTATTTTTAGCCTTAAAAGACCTATCCTGTGGGAGGGCGTGGCCCTTTCCCCCAGTGATGTCTGAAATAATCTCTTTCAAATCAGGTCCAAATAATGTTTTACCTTTGAAAGGAATGTTAAGCAATTTTGTCTTGGAAGACACATCCGCTGACCAAGACTTTAGCCAAAGCGCTCTGCGCGCCACGACAGCAAACCCTGAATTTTTCGCCGCTAATCTAGCTAATTGCAAAGCGGCATCTAAAACAAAAGAGTTAGCCAATTTAAGTGCTTGAACTCTGTCCATAACCTCCTCATACGAAGATTCTTTACTGAGCGATTTTTCTAGTTCCTCGAACCAGAAACACGCTGCCGTAGTGACAGGAACAATGCATGAAATTGGTTGTAGAAGGTAACCTTGCTGTACAAAAATCTTTTTAAGCAAACCCTCTAATTTCTTATCCATAGGATCTTTGAAAGCACAACTATCTTCAATAGGAATAGTAGTGCGTTTGTTTAGAGTAGAAACCGCCCCCTCGACCTTGGGGACTGTCTGCCATAAGTCCTTTCTGGGGTCGACTATAGGAAATAATTTCTTAAATATAGGGGGGGGGGAACAAAAGGTATGCCGGGCCTTTCCCACTCTTTATTTACTATGTCCGCCACCCGCTTGGGTATAGGAAAAGCGTCGGGGGGCACCGGAACCTCTTGGAACTTGTCCATCTTACATAATTTCTCTGGAATGACCAAATTGTCACAATCATCCAGAGTAGATAACACCTCCTTAAGCAGTGTGCGGAGATGTTCTAATTTAAATTTAAATGTCACAACATCAGGTTCAGCTTGATGAGAAATTTTTCCTGAATCTGAAATTTCTCCATCAGACAAAACCTCCCTCATGGCCCCTTGAGATTGGTGTGAGGGTATGTCAGAACAGTTATCATCAGCGTCTTCTTGCTCTTCAGTGTTTAAAACAGAGCAATCGCGCTCTCTCTGATAAGTAGGCATTTTGGATAAAAGATTTGCTATGGAGTTATCCATTACAGCCGTTAATTGTTGCATGGTAATAAGTATTGGCGCACTAGATGTACTAGGGGCCTCCTGTGTGGACATAACTGGTGTAGACACAGTAGGGGATGATGTAGTATCATGTTTACTCCCCTCATTTGAGGAATCATCTTGGGCAATATCATTATCTGTGGCATTACTGTCCTTACTTTGTTTGGACACTATGGCACAATTATCACATAAATTTAAATGGGGAGACACATTGGCTTTCATACATATAGAACATAGCTTATCTGATGGTACAGACATGTTTAACAGGCTTAAACTTGTCAACAAAGCACAAAAAACGTTTTAAAATAAAACCGTTACTGTCACTTTAAATTTCAAACTGAAAACACTTTATTACTGAATATGTGAAAAAGTATGAAGGAATTGTTCAAAATTCACCAAAATTTCACCACAGTGTCTTAAAGCATTAAAAGTATTGCACACCAAATTTCAGAGCTTTAACCCTTAAATTAACGGAACCGGAGCCGTTTTTACATTTAACCCCTATACAGTCCCAGAATGAGGCTCTGTCTATAACTAGTAATGCCCCCATCTGAAAAAGGTGTCCAACACAGTGCCTGCCGTTTTTCTAAACGTTCCCCAAGATTATAATACCAATAATTAGTTAGAATCTGCATAATATGCCTAGTAAAGCAATCGTTTTAGCCCAGAAAAATGTCTACCAGTTTTTAAGCCCTTTTTGAAGCCCTTTATTCTTTTATGTTTAACTAAGAAAATGGCTTACCGGTCCCCATGAGGGGAAATGACAGCCTTCCAGCATTACATGGTCTTGTTAGAAATATGGCTAGTCATACCTTAAGCAGAAAAGTCTGCTAACTGTTTCCCCCAACTGAAGTTACTTCATCTCAACAGTCCTGTGTGGAAACAGCAATCGATTTTAGTTACTGTCTGCTAAAATCATCTTCCTCTTACAAACAGAAATCTTCATCCTTTTCTGTTTCAGAGTAAATAGTACATACCAGCACTATTTTAAAATAACAAACACTTGATAGAAGAATAAAACTACATTTAAACACCAAAAAACTCTTAACCATCTCCATGGAGATGTTGCCTGTGCAACGGCAAAGAGAATGACTGGGGTGGGCGGAGCCTAGGAGGGATCATGTGACCAGCTTTGCTGGGACTCTTTGCCATTTCCTGTTGGGGAAGAGAATATCCCACAAGTAAGGATGACGCCGTGGACCGGACACACCAATGTTGGAGAAATAGCTAGAGACATATACCTGACATCAACTCTAATGATATCAAAAGATGGTATCACAAATAAAATTATTAGCATGTTATAGAATAATAATAATGCTATAAAATTATGATCTGTTACTTGTTGCGCTAAAGCTTCTAACCAAAAAGTTGAAGCTGCAGCAACATCCGCTAAAAATATAGCAGGAGTAGAGACAGCCCCATTAACCTTAGGGATTTTGTCCCAAAAACTCTAATCTGTCAGATGGCACAGGATATAATTGCTTAAAACGTTTTAGAAGGAGTAAATGAATTACCCAAATTATTCCATTCCCTGGAAATTACTTCAGAAATAGCATCAGGGAGAGAAAACACTTCTGGAATAACTACAGGAGATTTAAAAACCTTATTTAAACGTTTAGATTTAGTATCAAGAGGACCAGAATCCTCTATTTCTAATGCAATTAATACTTCTTTAAGTAAAGAACGAATAAATTCCATCTTGAACAAATACGAAGATTTATCAGCATCAACCTCTGAGACAGAAACCTCTGAACCAGAAGAACCATTATCCGTATCAGAATGATGATGTTCATTTAAAAATTCATCTGAAAAAAGAGAAGTTTTAAAAGACTTTTATGTATACTAGAAGGAGAAATAACAGACATAGCCTTCTTAATGGATTTAAAAATAAAATCTCTAATGTTATCAGGAACACTCTGAAAATTAGATGTTGACGGAACAGCAACAGGTAATGTAACAGTACTAAAGGAAATTTTATCTGCATTAATAAGTTTGTCATGACATGCAATACAAACAACAGCTGGAGAAACAGATACCAAAAGTTTATAGCAGATACACTTAGCTTGGTAGCTCCAGAACCGGGCAGCGATTTTCCTGAAGTATCTTCTGACTCAGTTGCAACGTGGAACATCTTGCAATATGTAATAGAAAAAACAACATATAAAGCAAAATTGATCAAATTCCTTAAATGACAGTTTCAGGAATGGGGAAAAAAATGCCAGTGAACAAGCTTCTAGCAACCAGAAGCAATAAATAAAGAGACTTAAATAATGTGGAAACAAAAATGACGCCCATATTTTTTAGCGCCAAATAAGACGCCCACATTATTTGGCGCCTAAATGCTTTTGGCGCCAAAAATGACGCCACATCCGGAACGCCGACACGTTTGACGCAAAAAACGTTAAAAAATGACGCAACTTCCGGCGACACATATGACGCCGGAAACAGAAAAAAAAATTTTGCGCCAAAAAAGTCCGCGCCAAGAATGACGCAATAAAATGAAGCATTTTCAGCCCCCGCGAGCCTAACAGCCCACAGGGAAAAAGTCAATTTTTTTAAGGTAAGAAAAAATGATTGATTCAAATGCATTATCCCAAATATGAAACTGACTGTCTGAAAATAAGGAATGTTGAACATCCTGAGTCAAGGCAAATAAATGTTTGAATACATATATTTAGAACTTTATAAAAAAGTGCCTAACCATAGCTTAGAGTGTCACAGAAAATAAGCTTACTTACTTACCCCAGGACACTCATCTACATGTTGTAGAAAGCCAAACCAGTACTGAAACGAAAATCAGCAGAGGTAATGGTATATATATATATAAGAGTATATCGTCGATCTGAAAAGGGAGGTAAGAGATGAATCTCTACGACCGATAACAGAGAACCTATGAAATAGACCCTGTAGAAGGAGATCATTGCATTCAAATAGGCAATACTCTCCTCACATCCCTCTGACATTCCCTGCACGCTGAGAGGAAAACCGGGCTCCAACCTGCTGCGGAGCGCATATCAACGTAGAATCTAGCACAAACTTACTTCACCACCTCCATAGGAGGCAAAGTTTGTAAAACTGATTTGTGGGTGTGGTGAGGGGTGTATTTATAGGCATTTTAAGGTTTGGGAAACTTTGCCCCTCCTGGTAGGAATGTATATCCCATACGTCACTAGCTCATGGACTCTTGCTAATTACATGAAAGAAATAGAAATTCAGGTAGCACTCCAACAAAAATTCTTGTATAAAAAAGAAAACCTTTATTGTTTAACTTTAAAAGCCAGCACAAAAAATGGGCAAACAGTCAGAGGGAGGAGGAGGTAAAATCCTGAGATGTTTCGTGCCAGAAGGCACTTAATTATAGGATCATAGGTTTTCTTTTTTATACAAGACTTTTTGTTGGAGTGCTACCTGAATTTCTATTTTTGTTTGCTTTTAGAGCAGGCTCGGCTCTTTTCTCTTTTGGTTGGCACCACGCCAACAGTGCACGCTATTTTTGGCCTTGATTGGCTAGCGGTTACTGCACACCCCCAGGCTGGAGTGGCGTCATCGTTTCACTCAAGGATAAGGTACCACCCTGTCCTCAAACTCTATCCAATTTAGGAATCAAAAGGTTCATCAGGCAAATTTGGCCTCTGGAACCTCTGAAAATCGCCAAAAACTTCCTTTAGAAGAAAGCGGAAATTCCTAAAACTAAAGTCTGGTTCCTCCGCAGTCGGAGGTTTAGAGGCAGCAGACTCCGACCCAGAATGTTCATACTCTCAAGTCTCAGAAAGAACTTCATCCTCTGATAACCCTATCAATTAAATCCAATAAATTATCTGACGTACTCTGGGAAGGAGTGCAATATGTAACCTTTCGCTTGCGCTTAGCAGGGCGAGGTAAAGCATTAAAGGCTGCAGACACCGCTGTCTGGACTGCGCAGTAACGTCTGGTGAAAAAAAGGCCCCTTCCAGATGGAGGATCAGCAATGCTACGTGAAACTGCATGTGTAGAGAGATAAGAATGTAGGGTACGCACCTCACTGGACGATAACTCCTCAGAGGTGGACGGCTCAGTGGTTTCAAACATGTTTGATTTTATCACATTATCAAGGCATATGGAACATAAATTGAGAGGGCAGAACTAAGGCCTCCTCACAATATAAAAAGGAATTACTCTTTAGGATTAGAGGGAGTGCCCTCTAAAGTAAAAGAATTATAGAAAACATCTTATTTTATTAAAAAAAACAGCACCTCTATATCCCAATGGCTCGGGCACTCACCACCTCCCATGGCCAAAACAGTACAGAGATTTAGGACTCCTCTCTGATAGACACCCGGTCAGGAAAGAGGGAAAGAATCACATGGTGCACAATGCAGGACCGTCCCTGCTATGAGAAAAAGCGCGCCAAGCTTGTAAGCTGCATGGCTCTCGAAGTGAAAGTGAAACCTGTATATTCCAGAACAGCCTATGAGCCCATAACATCTTTCACATAAAAGCAGCATAACATCAAACATATAAGATTATTCCCCACTGTTCAATAATAACCCTCAGGAGATATTAACCCTTGATTCTATACAGATAAAAGGAGTAACACTGTGACCCTTCTTGCATTATCATACATGTATAAAAAAATTAAACGATCTTACCAGAATCTATGCAGTGGAAAAGGAACACAGTCTTTCAAGTGTGACAGGGTAGTAGCATCGCTCCTGACATGGACTTGAGAGTAGAAAGCAGGCAGCGAAACACGTCAATGCTGATTGCTTATGGAGCTGTTAATTTGAGTTGGGATGGTTTCGCAGAAAGACTCTCCCTGCATCTCCGGACTTTAACTTCCATCCATGCTCTCACTGAGAGGCTGACAGGACTACTTAAAACTCCAGTCCCATTCCGAAGAGTACTACCCTCCATAAGAGAGACGACTCTGAAATCTTCTGACACTTTTCTGCAACCTCCTGTGACGAAAGGCAAAGAATTACTGGGGGGAATGAGGGAAGTGGGGTAGGTATTGAAGCCTTTGGCTGGGTTGTCTTTGCCTCCTCCTGGTGGCCAGGTTCTGTATTTATCAAAAGTAATGAATGCAGCTGTGGCCTCTCCCCGTTTAAGAAGAAAATGGCGCAGCTCCGTTCTCAAATAGAGGAGGCGGAGTCACATGAGCAAGAAGTGCGCAGCTAAAAGAAAACGGTGCTCTTCAACCCAACAACCTAATTTTTAGTGCCAAAGAGTCCTAGCTCTAACCCAAAACAGCTCGGCTCTCAGAGCTCCTTGGCGGACCTATTATAGGCAGCATGGCCGGATTATTGTAAATCTATCCTCCGCCAACAATAACAGACCACTGTACAACAGTGGGATGCATAACGCTGCAAAGCAGAAATTAAAATAAAAAATCACAGCCTCAATGAATGATTCCCCCACACAAGGAATAATCACGTCTCACACATATATCAGTGCCTGCCGCTGCCTAATAAAATCCTTTCCCAAAGGATTATATTTTTGTCCCAATATATATAACAGGCAAACGTTAAAAGGCTTATGTGAGGGTATTTAACCCAGGGCTGCTTGTTTATTTGCAGTGAGCTACTTCAGAGCCAAAATTACGGTATGAAAGGACACAGTTCCTCTTCCTCACAGAGACCTGTAGAAAGAGAAAGAACAGAGTAACCTACTCTGGCTTTCTATACCTTGGGCAGCAAATATGTTAGAAAAACGCAGCAAGGCCCACAAGTTCCTAACTGCTTTAAAGCCACCACTGCCCTACTGAAGAGGCTAACGTGGAGTACGGCTAGACCCAATCCTTGAAAAGGGAGAAAGAACAGAGCAAACCTACTATAGCTTTCTAAAATAATAAATTCTTGATTGAAGTGAAATAAATCTTCAGACACCAAAACTTCAACTCCTCCATGCACTAAACGCAAAGAGAATGACTGGGGTTTGTGGGAAGAGAAGTGATACTTAACAGTTTGACTGTGGTGCGCTTTGCATCCTCCTGCTGGCCAGGAGTGATATTCCCAACAGTAATTGATGACGTTGTGGACTCACCATATCTTAGGAAAGAAAGGTAATCCTACATTTTCAGTGTAGTTTAACTGTTCATGTTTTTTATTTTAAAAAAACATACCTGCTGTACACCTTCTCCTCCAACATCTCTAAGTTGATGGATGCCAGGAACACTGCCTATTTTATCAACTTCATCTAAGAATACAATCCCTGGGTGGACAGGACATAAACAGAAAAGAGATGACAAGCTTAGACCAGCATCAAGACAGCAAATTCAAATATAATCAAAGTAATCAACAAAAATAATAATGCACATTAGGTTTTAGAGTAAATCACAGGTCTAACAAATGTTATAAGAAACCATTTTAAAAAATAAAAAAAAAGTCAAGAGTTATTTTAAGTGTCTGTTCATTGGTGATCTAGAGCTAGCCAAAATGAGGGCACGCTTTAGAATATAGTCTAGATAGTAAAATGCAAACTAAACCACATCTAGGTTTATTTCATTTTTTAATAAAGAAGCTAACAAGGTGCATGGGAAGACTATTTCCAAATATATTTAAAAAAAAAAACAGAATTTATGTTTACCTGATAAATTTCTTTCTCCTACGGTGTGTCCGGTCCACGGCTTCATCCTTACTTGTGGGGAATATTCTCTTCCCTAACAGGAAATGGCAAAGAGAGCACAGCAAAAGCTGTCCATATAGCTCCCCCTCTGGCTCCGCCCCCCAGTCATTCGACCAACGGTTAGGAGAAAAAGGAGAAACTATAGGGTGCAGTGGTGACTGTAGTGTACAGAAATAAAAAATTTTTAAACCTGACTAAAAGCCAGGGCGGGCCGTGGACCGGACACACCGTAGGAGAAAGAAATTTATCAGGTAAACATAAATTCTGTTTTCTCCTACATTGGTGTGTCCGGTCCACGGCTTCATCCTTACTTGTGGGAACCAATACCAAAGCTTTAGGACACGGATGAAGGGAGGGAACAAAGTCAGGTTACCTAAACGGAAGGCACCACAGCTTGCAACACCTTTCTCCCAAGAACAGCCTCCGAAGAAGCATAAGTATCGAATTTGTAAAATTTGGCAAAAGTATGCAGAGAAGACCAAGTCGCTGCCTTACAGATCTGATCAACAGAAGCCTCGTTCTTGAAGGCCCATATGGAAGCCACAGCTCTAGTAGAGTGAGCTGTAACTCGTTCAGGAGGCTGCCGTCCGGCAGTCTCATAAGCCAATCGGATGATGCTTTTCAGCCAAAAAGAGGTAGCAGTAGCTTTCTGCCCTCTCCTCTTACCAGAATAAACGACAAACAAAGATGATGTCTGTCTGAAATCCTTTGTTGCTTCTAAATAGAATTTTAAAGCACGGACGACATCTAGGTTGTAAACAAACGTTCCTTCTTTGAAACTGGATTCTGACATTAGAGAAGGAACAACTATTTCCTGGTTAATATTCCTGTTGGAAACTACTTTTGGAAGAAAACCAGGCTTGGTACGTAAAACAACCTTATCTGCATGGAATACCAGATAGGGAGAAGTACACTGCAAAGCAGATAATTCAGAAACTCTTCTAGCAGAAGAAATAGCAACCAAAAACAGAACTTTCCAAGATAGTAACTTAATATCTATGGAATGCAAAAGGTTCAAACGGAACCCCTTGAAGAACTGAAAGAACTAAGTTTAGACTCCATGGAGGAGTCATAGGTCTGTAAACAGGCTTGATTCTGACTAACGCCTGTACAAACGCTTGTACATCTGGCAAGGCTGCCAGACGTTTGTGCAACAAGACAGACAGAGCAGATATCTGTCCCTTTAGAGAACTAGCTGACAGACCTTTCTCCAAACCCTCTTGGAGAAAGGAAAGAATCCTAGAAATTTTGATTTTACTCCAAGAAAATCCCTTGGATTCACACAAACGGATATATTTGTGCCATATCTTATGGTAAATCTTCCTAGTCACAGGCTTTCTGGCTTGAACCAGAGTATCTATAACTGAATCTGAAAACCCACGCTTAGATAATATCAAGCGTTCAATTTCCAAGCAGTCAGTTGCAGAGAGACTAGATTTGGATGTTCGAATGGACCTTGTACTAGAAGATCCTGTCTCAAAGGTAGCTTCCATGGTGGAGCCGATGACATATTCACCAGGTCTGCATACCAAGTCCTGCGTGGCCACGCAGGAGCTATTAGGATCACCGAGGCCTTCTCCTGTTTGATCCTGGCTACCAGCCTGGGAAGGAGAGGGAACGGTGGAAACACATAAGCTAGATTGAACGACCAAGGCGCCACTAATGCATCCACCAGTGTCGCCCTGGGATCCCTGGATCTGGACCCGTATCGAGGAACTTTGAAGTTCTGACGAGACGCCATCAGATCCATATCCGGAGTGCCCCATAGTTGAGTTAACTGGGCAAAGACCTCCGGGTGGAGTTCCCACTCCCCCGGATGGAAAGTCTGACGACTCAAATAATCCGCCTCCCAGTTGTCTACTCCTGGGATGTGGATTGCAGATAGGTGGCAGGAGTGATCCTCCGCCCATTTGATGATCTTGGATACCTCTGTCATCGCCAAGGAACTCTTTGTTCCCCCCTGATGATTGATGTACGCTACAGTCGTCATGTTGTCCGACTGAAATCTTATGAATCTGGCCTTCGCTAGGTGAGGCCAGGCCAGGAGCGCATTGAATATCGCTCTCAGTTCCAAAATGTTTATCGGGAGAAGGGACTCTTCCCGAGACCATAGACCCTGAGCTTTCAGGGAGTCACAGACCGTGCCCCAGCCTAAGAGACTGGCGTCGGTTGTGACGATGACCCATTCTGGTCTGCGGAAACTCATTCCCTGAGACAGGTGATCCTGAGTCAACCACCAGCGGAGTGAGTCTCTGGTTACCTGGTCTACTTGAATCTGGGGAGACAAGTCTGCATAATCCCCATTCCACTGTTTGAGCATGCACAGTTGCAATGGTCTTAGATGAATTCGAGCAAAAGGAACCACGTCCATTGCTGCAAACATTAATCCTATTACCTCCATGCACTGAGCTATGGAAGGCTGAGGAATAGATTGAAGAACTTGACAAGCGTTTAGAAGTTTTAATTTTCTGACCTCTGTCAGAAAAATCTTCATTTCTACAGAATCTATTATTGTTCCCAGAAAAGGAACCCTTGTGGACGGGGACAGGGAACTCTTTTCTACGTTCACCTTCCACCCGTGAGACCTGAGAAAGGCTAATACAATGTCTGTATGAGCCCTTGTTCTGGAAAGGGACGACGCTTGGATTAGGATGTCGTCTAAGTAAGGTGCCACCGCAATGCCCCTCGGTCTTAGAACCGCTAGTAGGGACCCTAGCAGCTTTGTGAAAATTCTGGGAGCAGTGGCTAAACCGAACGGAAGAGCCACGAACTGTGGATAGGAATATGTAGGTACGCATCCTTTAAGTCCACGGTAGTCATGTAATGACTCTCCTGGATTGTTGGTAAAATCGTCCGAATGGTTTCCATTTTGAATGATGGAACTCTGAGGAATTTGTTTAGAATTTTTAAATCCAGAATTGGCCTGAAAGTTCCTTCTTTTTTGGGAACTACAAATAAGTTTGAGTAAAAACCCAGTCCTTGTTCCGCTGTTGGAACTGGGTGTATCACTCCCATCTTTAATAGGTCTACACAATGTAAGAATGCCTGTCTCTTTCCTTGAATTCTAGAAGATACCCCTGAGAGACTATTTCTAGTGCCCAGGGATCCGGAACATCTCTTGCCCAAGCCTGAGCAAAGAGAGAAAGTCTGCCCCCTACTAGATCTGGTCCCGGATCGGGGGCTACCCCTTCATGCTGTCTTGGTAGCAGCCGCAGGCTTCTTGGCCTGTTTACCCTTGTTACAGCCTTGCATTGGTTTCCATGCTGGTTTAGGCTGGGAATTGTTACCCTCTTGTCTAGAGGCTGCAGAGTTAGGAGACGGTCCGTTCCTGAAATTGCGAAAGGAACAAAAATTAGATTTGTTCTTAGCCTTGAAAGGCCTATCCTGTGGGAGGGCATGGCCCTTTCCCCCAGTGATGTCTGAAATAATCTCCTTCAATTCTGGCCCGAAAAGGGTCTTACTTTTGAAAGGAATATTAAGCAGTTTTGTCTTGGACGACACATCCGCCGACCAAGATTTTAGCCAAAGCGCTCTGCGCGCCACTATTGCAAAACCTGAATTTTTCGCCGCTAATTTAGCCTAATTGAAAAGCGGCATCTAAAATAAAGGAATTAGCCAACTTTAGTGCGTGAATTCTGTCCATGACTTCCTCATATGGAGTCTCCTTATGGAGCGAATTTTCTAGTTCCTCGAACCAAAAAGACGCCGCCGTGGTGACAGGAATAATGCACGAAATTGGTTGGAGAAGGAAACCTTGCTGAACAAATATCTTTTTAAGCAATCCTTCCAATTTGTTATCCATAGGATCTTTGAAAGCACAACTGTCCTCAATGGGAATAGTTGTGCGCTTGGCCAACGTAGAAACTGCCCCCTCAACCTTAGGGACTGTTTGCCATGCGTCCCTTCTGGGGTCGACAATGGGGAACATTTTCTTAAATATAGGAGGTGGGACAAAAGGTATACCTGGCTTCTCCCACTCCTTGGTCACTATGTCCGCCACCCTCCTGGGTATCGGAAAGGCATCAGCGTGCACAGGGACCTCTAAGAATTTGTCCATTTTGCACAATTTCTCTGGAATCACCAAAGAGTCACAATCATCAAGAGTAGTTAGCACCTCCTTAAGCAGGGCACGGAGATGTTTTAACTTAAATTTAAATGCCACGATATCAGGTTCTGCCTGCTGAGAAACTTTTCCTGAATCAGAAATTTCTCCCTCAGACAGACCCTCCCTCACTGCCAATTCAGACTGGTGTGAGGGTATAACAGATAAATTATCGTCAGCGCCCACTTGCTCATCCTCTGTATTTAAAACTGAGCAATCACGCTTTCTGGGAAATGCTGGCAGTTTGGATAAAAGATTTGCTATAGAATTATCCATTACTGCAGTTAATTGCTGCATAGTAACAAGCATTGGCGCGCTAGATGTACTAGGTATCGCCTGCGCGGGCATAACTGGTGTTGACACAGAAGGAGAGGATGATGATACCTTAATTTGAAGAATCATCTTGGGCAACCTTATTAAATGTGACAGTACTGTCCTTACTTTGTTTGGACGCCATGGCACAATTTGAACATACATTTAAAGGGGGAACCACCTTGGCCTCCATACACACAGAACATATGCTATCTGAAGATATAGACATGTTAGACAGACTTTAGCAGGCTATTAATGCAATAAAACCGTTTTTAAACAAAACCGTTACGGTCTCTTTAAATAATAAAAAGAACACACTTTATTTCTGAATGTTTGAAAAACTATGAAGGAAATATCCGATCTTAACCCCTTAAATGAGCAAACCGGAGCTAATTGTTCAATTTACCGGTTTAAACACACTACAGTCCCTGCCACAGCCTTTGCTGCGGCTTTTACCTTCCTTGGGGGTTATTCACCACAGAAATAAACCTTCTTGAATTCGTTTTTGTGGCCACAGGACCCTCTCACATGAAGCTGCATGCACTGCCTCAAGAAGTAACTGCGCAACTGAGGCGCAAAAATGAGGCCTCCTCCCTCTGCATACCAGAGTGAAGGGGCCTTCCTGACTAGATTAGGTGTCTAAACAACTGCCAGGCGTAATAAAAACGTTCCCAAAAGTGTTTCAAAGTCACAAAACACTCCAAAAGTCATATAAATATGATATAAATCAATCGATTTAGCCCACAATAGTGTCAACCAGTATAGAGCCCATTTATAAGCCTTCATTCTGTTATGAGTCTAAGAAAATGGCTTACCGATCCCATAAGGGAAAATGACAGTCTTCTAGCATTACTATGTCTTGTTAGAAAAGAGACTAGTCATACCTGGAGCAGAAAAGTCTGCAAACTGTTCCCCCCAACTGAAGTTCTCTGGGCTCAACAGTCCTGAGTGGGAACAGCAATGGATTTTAGTTACTGGTGCTAAAATCATACTCCTCTCTTAACAGAACTCTTCATCACTTTCTGTTGTAGAGTAAATAGTACAAACCAGCACTATTTTAAAATAAACTCTTGATAGAAGAAATAAAACTACAACTAACCCCACATACAGGGAGTGCAGAATTATTAGGCAAGTTGTATTTTTGAGGATTAATTTTATTATTGAACAACAACCATGTTCTCAATGAACCCAAAAAACTCATTAATATCAAAGCTGAATAGTTTTGGAAGTAGTTTTTAGTTTGTTTTTAGTTATAGCTATTTTAGGGGGATATCTGTGTGTGCAGGTGACTATTACTGTGCATAATTATTAGGCAACTTAACAAAAAACAAATATATACCCATTTCAATTATTTATTTTTACCAGTGAAACCAATATAACATCTCAACATTCACAAATATACATTTCTGACATTCAAAAACAAATCAGTGACCAATATAGCCACCATTCTTTGCAAGGACACTCAAAAGCCTGCCATCCATGGATTCTGTCAGTGTTTTGATCTGTTCACCATCAACATTGCGTGCAGCAGCAACCACAGCCTCCCAGACACTGTTCAGAGAGGTGTACTGTTTTCCCTCCTTGTAAATCTCACATTTGATGATGGACCACAGGTTCTCTATGGGGTTCAGATCAGGTGAACAAGGAGGCCATGTCATTAGATTTTCTTCTTTTATACCCTTTCTTGCCAGCCACGCTGTGGAGTACTTGGACGCGTGTGATGGAGCATTGTCCTGCATGAAAATCATGATTTTCTTGAAGGATGCAGACTTCTTCCTGTACCACTGCTTGAAGAAGGTGTCTTCCAGAAACTGGCAGTAGGACTGGGAGTTGAGCTTGACTCCATCCTCAACCCGAAAAGGCCCCACAAGCTCATCTTTGATGATACCAGCCCAAACCAGTACTCCACCTCCACCTTGCTGGCGTCTGAGTCGGACTGGAGCTCTCTGCCCTTTACCAATCCAGCCACGGGCCCATCCATCTGGCCCATCAAGACTCACTCTCATTTCATCAGTCCATAAAACCTTAGAAAAATCAGTCTTGAGATATTTCTTGGCCCAGTCTTGACGTTTCAGCTTGTGTGTCTTGTTCAGTGGTGGTCGTCTTTCAGCCTTTCTTACCTTGGCCATGTCTCTGAGTATTGCACACCTTGTGCTTTTGGGCACTACAGTGATGTTGCAGCTCTGAAATATGGCCAAACTGGTGGCAAGTGGCATCTTGGCAGCTGCACGCTTGACTTTTCTCAGTTCATGGGCAGTTATTTTGCGCCTTGGTTTTTCCACACGCTTCTTGCGACCCTGTTGACTATTTTGAATGAAACGCTTGATTGTTCGATGATCACGCTTCAGAAGCTTTGCAATTTTAAGAGTGCTGCATCCCTCTGCAAGATATCTCACTATTTTTTACTTTTCTGAGCCTGTCAAGTCCTTCTTTTGACCCATTTTGCCAAAGGAAAGGAAGTTGCCTAATAATTATGCACACCTGATATAGGGTGTTGATGTCATTAGACCACACCCCTTCTCATTACAGAGATGCACATCACCTAATATGCTTAATTGGTAGTAGGCTTTTGAGCCTATACAGCTTGGAGTAAGACAACATGCATAAAGAGGATGATGTGGTCAAAATACTCATTTGCCTAATAATTCTGCACTCACTGTACTCTTTACCATCCCCGTGGAGATGCTACTTGTTCAGAGCGGCAAAGAGAATGACTGGGGGGCGGAGCCAGAGGGGGAGCTATATGGACAGCTTTTGCTGTGCTCTCTTTGCCATTTCCTGTTAGGGAAGAGAATATTCCCCACAAGTAAGGATGAAGCCGTGGACCGGACACACCAATGTAGGAGAAAAAAGTTCTCTGTTCCAAGCATTTGGCAGTGTTCTGAAGCAGGCAAGCCTAAAGTACAACAGAACGATCAAGTTTAGAGGAATGGTTCAGTATAAGTAAGCCCTGGGTTACATACAATGGCCATACCAAAACGATAGATGAGCTGTACGATGGCAAACAATATACTCATCACAGTAAATACATGTGATTGCTTGTGTGTGGCTCACACAACTGTGATACACTATATAGTGCTAGCTTTCTTCCCCTCTCTGTCATTAGTTTAGATCTGTATACAGACCTGTATACACACATGCTTTTCTTTAAAAAGAAATCCTAAATACATTATACTGTATGTTCAAACATATAAAAAGTAAATGATACACACATATATATATATATATATATGTGTGTGTGTGTGTGTGTGTGTGTGCAAATGTATACAATATTTCACCATATAAAAATGTACTAGGTTGTTGAAATGTACTTCCAATTTTGTTTTCGGTTCAAGTGTCATAATAGTTGAAAAATGACATGCTCTAATTTGTTAGATCATGTAATTTCAAGATCTAGCAACCCTGCACTGTGTGTTTAACTCCTGCAAAGGGGTTAAATACAGTAGAATTACCACTCGAGACCCGCAGAGTACTGCTGGTCTAAAGCAGAAAACCACTGCTGATTCAATCAGAAGTGCTAGTCGAATGACTAACATTCTTCCACAATGAGATGTAGCTACTGAGGTAATTTTTAAATAAGATATCTTCTTTTTTACATAAAGATGTTCAAGTGATATTTTATAGTCACCTTTCTACAGTTATGCTGCAACATTTTCAAGTGACTTGGCATATGGGCAACATGTCCCTTGGATATGTAATATTCATTAAATGTCATCTAGCTCATCTAGTGTTGAGGAATAAAGAGCACACTTCATAAAACATACCTTGTTGTGCCTTTTCTACATTATAGTTTGCATCCTGAAGCAGTTTGGCAACTACAGATTCAATGTCCTCTCCCACATAGCCAGCTTGGGTTAGGGTGGTACAGTCACATATAGCAAAGGGCACATCCAAACATTTTGCTAATGTTTGTGCTAGAAGTGTTTTACCTACAAACAAATAATACTTATATTCTTTAAAATGAAATAGTTTAAATATATAAAACATATAAAATATTTTGGTTAATTCTGGTAATGTCCCTTTTAAAAAATCCCCTGACAACCCTGGGATATTATAGCTTGCTTTAAGGATTTCTACTGCATCAAAATGTGGGCATATGTTGAGAGCAAAACAATGGTTATAAAGGTTAATATTAGTATGGACAGATTAGGAAGCAGTATAAAATATATAAATAACAGCTTTAGAAACATAAAAAACAGCTACAAAACTCTACAATAGATAGCATACTAAAATACTTTGTTGGTTGCATATACTAAAGAATAATTCTCACCAGAGCCAGTAGGTCCCAGCAATAAGATGTTGCTTTTCTCCAGCTTGATGTCATCATGGTTAGAATCGAGCACATCGCCTCCTCGCTTCTCCTGAGGCAGCTGTTGGTTTACTTGTTGCTGCATGGATGCACCTAATGCATTACCATGAGGACTGATCCCGGCAATCTGAAGCAGCTCTGAGAAGGAAGAACAAAGTTTATTTGCAGAGAAACATCCCTTAACATTTAATAAAAAAAATGTTTTACTACTACTCCACATAATTTGTTATATTATTGATAACATTAGTTTTTATTTAGGACATATACGTAACAGCGTCTGACTATTTTACAGTTATAGTTAGTTAAGAAAAGAAAATACAAGTCCTGCAGAAGAAAAATTGTTTTTTCCAGATTATTAGATGACCAGATGAAAATTCTTTACATTTCAGACAGAATTTGATAAATAAGACAGATAGTAAATGAAAAGGAAATGTTTCCTGTTTAATACTGGTAAGGTATCACTTGAGTAGACAAGCTGCAGATAACACACACACACACAGGTATAGTTGTTAGATAAAGAAGCATCACATTACAATCAGAAGACGTCTAATTAATTAATTGTAATACTTTCCCACAACATTAGAAAGCACCAAGCCATCTTCAGCTATGATCCCGCAAAATACACTTTACCTTTGCACAACTAAAAATAGTAAATAGTAGGTACTCAAACCCCAGAGATGTCTGTACCAGTGGAACAAATACAACCAGCATAAAGGCAATGTAGCCACAGAATGAAATAGACTTGACTGTCAAGTGAGTAATACAAATGTGTATTGGGAGCAAGATCACTTACTTGTGAATCTGTACTCATCCTCTCGTCTTCTTATTTCTAACTCTACAGAAAGGGGATTTAAACAGTGACAGGAAAAACAATGAGCTTATTGCTTACAACAAACAAAAAAAATGTTAATAAAAGATTAATATATAGGTTTAAACAAGAAACAAATTCCCTATACTAAGAACACATCTTTTCAAAGGACATTACTTTTACAGAATACAAAGAAGGCTTAAAGGGACATTAAACCTAACATTTTTCTTTCAGGATTCAGAAAAAAAATACAATTCTAAACTACATTCCAATTTACTTCTATTATGTAATTTACTTCATTCTTTAGATATCCTTTGTTGAAGAAATAGCAATGCACAAGAGTGAGTCAATCACACGAGGCATCTATGTGCAGTCACCAATCAGCGGCTACTGAGCCTATCTAGATATGATTTTCAGCAAAAGATATCAAGGGAATGAAGCAAATTAGAAGTAAATTGGAACGTTGTTTAAAATTGTATTCTCTATCTGAATCATGAAAGAACATTTTTGGGTTTAATGTCCCTTTAACCTGGCATAGCTGCCTCCCTTACTAGCTCTTGATTGTCTACACACTTGGTTTTGGTGCATTTGGACAGAATTAAAAAGGGACAGTAAACACCTTGAGATTTTAAAATAAAAAATATTAGTTAAGCATAGTAAGCAACTTTTTAATATACTTTATTTATTCTGCACCTTTTCATGTAATTTAACACTGAAATGTATTGCTTTTCAAATTATCAGAACTGCAAAAGCACAATGCATATGTATCAAGGCTAACCCTGCTACAAATAATCTCCAATTGGCTTTAACAGATAAATGCGAAACAATGCACTTTATACTAACAAAGTGACCATGGATAGTCTTGCCAGCTGCAGACTCAAACCTGGATTGGCTCCTTCAAATAGCAATTGCAGCTCACACAGTGTTAATTTGTTTTAAAATATTTACACTTAGCTATCTTTAAGGATTTTACTCAAGGGTAATAACTTTTTTTCCCCTGCAAATGTTCTTTACATAGATGTGTTCTTAGTTTAGGAACTTTTATTATTTTTCTTTGATATAAAAAAAAACAACTCATTAAAAAGTTTGCTAAGGGAACTACTACATGGTTCAGGTAATCTAAGACGATTACATGCAATTCAAGGTACCATTCATATAATTCCTCTTAAATTATATTTTGGCTCCTGGAGGAATTCAGAAGCAAGTTCCACATTTGCCAACACTGCAGACTGATTTATTGACATGATTACTTAGTCATGCATATAAATAGTAATAGAAATGGTTTGGATAAGTTTAGCATAATAAAATATTAATTTGAACTTTTTAGCATAAACTAAGTCACAAAGAAAAACTAAAACAATATCGGTATCAGTGCTGGTGGGCTGAAGATCTCTGATCATTGAAAAAGGAAAAAACAACTCACCCCAGATGTTGGAGGGTGTTGAATCCCTAACCCAGAATTACATATAACCCTTCCCCCTTCCATCGGTTCATGCTAAGCCAATCAAGTCACTATTTAAATAAAGGGAGGAGAAATTGGTTTGGCTCTTAAATCTAAAGTGTGTTACGGAGAAACAACCAGCTAGCTCAGAAATGTGTCAGATTTAAAAACAAAAGGTTTTCTAGAGAAGGTATGAACCAAAAGAGAAAGACTGGAAGACTAACATCTGGCCTCCTAAGGGATGCTTAGGGAAGCTTTCTTAGGAAACTTACTCTAGAGCTTCCTAACAAGCCAGATTTTAAGGATATCCGAACTGGAGCACAAAAAAATAATCAGCTGATTAGTAAACATGGTTATTTTACCAGCTCTCACCCTAGGAAATCCTGTAAATTTGGCCTGTTATGGGGGCCTGAGGACAGGTTTGAAATAACCTGACAATGCTACAATCAAATAGCGAAACGTACGTTGGAGTGGAGCATCTGTAATGGATTTGTAAACACAGTGTGTAATATATGGTCCCATCTGTAAGGACTATTATGCGCTAAAAAGTATTAGAAGCTGTAAGTTGCTGCAAACCCTTAGTGACCTACTATAGGTTTTATAAAAAAAAAAAAAAAGTGCTTTCACTAAAGCTAGTTTAGCGTGAGTAGAAAATCTCAGGAGTGGGATTTGTGCTCATATACTTATACAGAGTTATGCTATGGATATCCTTTCTTTCTTTTTAAAGGAATTCTTCTGTGGATTATTTGCAATAAAGACTGCCTTATTGATATAATCAGAGGCCTCTTTGACTTGACATTATTTCAATTCCATAGTCTGTATGGTATTTTTTATATTTCATTAACACATTTTTATTATACACGTTATGTTTTCTGTTACTTAATATTATTGTGATAAATTTTTATTGTATAAAATGTTTTATTGCTGCAACAGTGCAAAGTATTACACTTAGTGACTCCACCCATCAACTACATAATGCTACCTGTCTCGCAACATTTTCTGTAGACAAACTGTTAGAAAAGATATATTTTTTACCCCTATTCTTTCAAGTTTGATTGAATATCACTGTACAAAAACTAAAAGTTGTACCGCTTGACATCTTATTGGTTATTGTCAAGATGTCTGACCAATATTTTTCAAGTAAAGGGAATGACAAATGAATGAAAAATAAGGTAAGGGGATTCACACTGCAATGCCGAGAGCTCTGAAACTCTACAAGCAGAAGAAATTGCAACAAGAAACAAAAACTTTCCAAGATTATATCTTAATATCTAATGAATGCATAGGCTCAAACGGAGCCTGCTGAAGAACAACGTTAAGATTCCAGGGAGGAGTAACAGGTTTGAACACAGGCCTGATTCTGACCAAGGCCTGACAGAAAGATTGCACGTCTGGTACATCCGCCAGACGACGTTTATGCAACAAAATAGACAAAGCAGACATTTGACCCTTCAAAGTACTTGCAGATAAACACTTCTCCAGACCCTCTTGGAGAAAGGACAAAATTCTAGGAATCCAAACTCTACTCCAAGAGTAGCTTCTGGATTCACACCAATACAGATATTTACACCATATCTTATGGTAAATCATTCTAGTTACAGGCTTACGAGCCTGAATCAAGTTCTCAATAACCGACTCTGAAAACCCGCGCTTAGATAGAATCAAGCGTTCAATCTCCAAGCAGTCAGCTTCAGAGAAACGAGATTTGGATGAAGGAAGGGCCCTTGAAGTAGAAGTCATCTCCACTAGGTCTGCATCCTTTAAATCTACTGTTGTCATGAATTGACCCTCTTGAACCAAGGGAAGAATGGAACGAATAGTTTCCATCTTGAAGGACAGTACTGTCAGGGATTTTTCCCCTGTTTTGCTTGCCATGTGCTGCTGGCAGCCATTTTACTCACCTCTCTTGCCGACTCTGGTGCATACTGTCTGTTGCTGCTCATTTCCTGCACTTCTTTTTATGGCCAGAATGGTGTACATCATCCGTGTGAGACAGGATGCAGTCTTAGAATTGTGATGTCATCAATTATTTATTTAAAGGGCCTCTGTTCAGTATGCTTTGCCCTTGCGTTGTCTCAGACCTGTTTGAGAGAGCTCCTGTGTATAACCTGGCTGTCTGACATCCCTCCTGGTTCCTGATCCCTGGCTTGTTCCCGACTCTGCTGTTCTCCTTGTTCCTGATTCTGGCTCGTCTGACTACTCGCTTTGGCTCCTGACTCGGCTCGTCTGACTACCAGCTCTTGTTTTGATTCCTGGCTTGTTATTTGACTTGTGGACATTTTATTAATCAGTCTGATTCCTGGCACCCTGACAGGTACTCTGAGGAACTTGTTTAGACCTTTGAGGTTTAAAATTGGTCTGAAAGTTCCCTCTTTTTTTGGGAACCACAAAGAGATTGGAGTAAAATCCCAGACCCTGTTCCTACATTGGGACAGGTACTATCACACCTAGGTCGGAAAGGTCCCGGATACAGTGTAAGAACGCCTCTCTTTTTATCTGGTCTACAGATAATCTTGAGAGCAGAAACCTGCCCCGGGAGGAAAAATCTTGAACTCTAGTTTGTATCCCTGGGACACGATATCCACAGCCCAGGGATCCGGAACATCCCGAACCCAGGCCTGAGCGAAGAAGGAAAGTCTGCCCTCCACAAGATCTGGGTCCCGGATCAGGGGCAGATCCTTCATGCTGACTTTGAGTCATTAACAGGCTTCTTAGATTGCTTCCCCTTGTTCCAAGACTGGTTGCTCCTACAGGAAGGTTTGAACTGTTCCTGCTTGGCAGAGGGCGAGGAAGGCTTACCCTTCGAAAGGAAGGAAAATTACTCTAACGTCATTTCTGCTTATTCCTCTTATCCTGAGGGAGGAAATTACCCTTTCCTCCTGTAATGTCTGAAATAATTTCCGCCAAGCCCGGCCAAAACAAAGTCTTACCCTTGTAGGGAAATCGCCAAAAGCTTAGACGATACATCCGCAGACCAGGACTTCAACCATAAGGCTCTGCGGGCCAGTATGGCAAAACCAGAAATCTTTGCTCCCAGCTTAATAACCTGTAGGTAAGCATCCGTAATAAAGGAATTGGCCAACTTAAGAGTATCTGTCTGAATAGAATCAGACAACGCATCAAACCAGTATGCTGCCACGCTGGTGACAATAGCAATACACACCGCAGGTTGCCATTGTAAACCCTGGTGTACATGCATCTTTTTAAGTAGGAATAAAAGAAAGAGGGCGCCAATAGTGTAATATTGTTTGTTTCAAAACGGAATTAGACACAAATATTGCGCTTACCAAAAAAAGATGCACTGAACTCTGACCAGTGCGATATCGCCTGCTGGCACTTTATTCAGCGGCCAGTATACTGTGTATCGGCATATATTCTCCAGATGACCTTTGAATTTCTATGGATTCGACTCCAGGATATGTGAACCTTAGAAAATATAGAGGGAACTCCACATAGTGTAATATGTCTTTTCAAAGGGATGGAGGAAACATATAGTATGCTTACCAAAGGAAAAGGCACTGTACTGTGACCAGTGCAGTCTCGCCTGCTAGCACCTTAAACAGCGGCTAGTGTGCTGTGTGTTGGTGTATCCTCGCTGTTCTTTGGAGTATACAGCTCTCTGTATGGTGTCTTCAGACTGTAGCCGTGCACGTTAAACTTTGTAAAGAAATGTCTATTATATTGTTACAACTGGATGTATAATAGTTGTAACTATTTGTAAGTAGTTTAAAACTTAACGGCACTAATTAAAAATTAGTGGACAACTTCCAAATAAAATTTAAAAGGCTTTAATGACGCGTTTCTCAACCAGCTACGGGTCGTTTCATCAGATATAAAGCAGATAAAATACACTTCAAATTGTAACATTATATACACATTTGACTGATTAAAACCGGAAGTTGTCACTGGAAAATAACCAATGAATACATCTAAAAGACTACAGCTGAGATATCAACATCGTGTCCCCAGCTGTTACAATTCTAACATTATTTAAACATTATTAGACAATCAAACAAATTAACCGAAAAAACAGTTACAGTAATGTATTCATGTCGATGTCAAAAAAAGGGGGTATATATACACAAAATCCTCAATATATTTTATTATTGTTATTATTTCAACCTTTTGAGAATGTATTAAACTGTGTGGTCACATTTATCGGGTGCAATGTTTTGGGATTCCTAATGAACAATAAAATTGGTAATATCTTATTGAGTATTTGTATTGGGTAAATATTAGACTGTATGTTTTTGATTGTATAGTGTGAATGGTTTTTATATCCCTAATAGCAGCGGGTGTTAGAAAGTGTGTATTTCGTTTGTATCTTAATATGTTAGTGTTTCTATAGTTAAACATATCTATTATCGATCTTCCTATATATATGTTATCAATATATTAGAATTTTTCAACACATTTTCTAAAAATTCGTTTTAAGGGGATATGGAAATAATAGATCCTACTTAATAATGTGTGTGTTAGGTGGACAAAACATTTTTTGAAAGAAAAACCTATTTAGATTTTGTTTATGGCTGCAACCATAATTATATTTGCAATCAGACTAATGTTTGTGTATTAATGGTATTGCGTGTCCGAATGTGTGAACCATGAGATGTATAAGAAATATAAGTGTTGTTTGCTATATGTGATCTGAACATATTTTTTTATATGTGTATGTTGTTAAAGATAGTATCTTGCTCTAGTTTTTTCGTGCTGTGATTGTAAATGTGTTGGATTAAGTATGTCTGTGTTGGATGAACTGTTTGAATATATATTGGATGTGCATGAACTTTTTTGTATATAATATAAATGACACGATGGTTCTGTAGGTATATCCTAACAGTGGTTGATCTAAAAAATGATCAAAAATCGGTGTGTATATTGACACCAGTTTTTTTTCCTTGTTCTGCTGGCAATGTCAATATGTGAAATTTATTCGATGTGAGTGTGGGTATATAAGTAATTGGAACAAAAGAAAATGTATGTGTGTATGTGTGTCAGTGTTCATTAATCGGTATGTGTATCCTCCAAAAATATTTCTAATGGTCATAAGTATTGGAACAAAAGAAAATATATGTATGTGTGTGTGTCAGTGTTCACTGATCAGTATGTATGTCCTCCAAAAATATTTGTAATGGTCATATGATAGTCAATAGTGCATCTGGCATGTTGGTGTTTCAGGTACTAACTACCCCTATTGGTATCTCTAGGGGTTCCTTAAGGAAGATGTTATTTTGATGGATATGGAATTTGATCTATATTAATTAACGCCAATTTGTGGTGTCCATATCAGAAAATAGGATGTGCCTGAAAAATGGAAGGATATATGATGTGGATCTACTAGTTGAAGGCTGCTAGATCCAAATTGGCGTTAAGCCCAAATGGATGTAGAGTCTTCAACCGGTAGATCCAAAATGTTTCGCGTTGTCTAAGTCTGATTAGTCTATTGTAATCAGTATTTTTGGGAACATAATCTATCGGAATGTATTTGAAAATATATGGGTTCCCATTGTGTTTCAGTAAACAATGGTTGGGTATACTATGTTTTATGTTCTTTTTTCTGGAATTTTTACAATTCCGGTGATGTTCTCCCCATCTGGTTCTTAATTTTCTAGAGGTGCGGCCTACATATTGTAGGCCGCACACACATTCCATAAGATATACCGTATAGGATGATTCGCAGTTAAAAAATATGGGAATTTGAAAGGTTTCCCCTGTGACCGTTGATTTAAAAGATTTTATGCCAGATTTAATTATTTTGCATGTGCAACATTCTGCTTTCCAACATTTGTACATTCCACACAAGCCAAAAATACCGCTATTTTGTATTGTAGTCTGATTGGTCTTTTTGGTGTGTATGTGTTTAACTTTTTTACTTGGAGCCAGTTTACTTCTAAGGGTCGGAGCTCTTCTATACACAAACTTCGGTTTGTCCTTCACTAGACTTTTCAAAATTGGATCCCTCTGAATTATATGCCAGTGTTTGGACACTATATGCTGTATCTTATTAAAATCAGAGTTGTATTGAGTAATGAAGCATGTGTCTTTCAATTCCAAAAAATCTGGTTGGCTTTTGTTCTTGTTATTCACGAGAATATCATCTCTATTTAATTCTGATGCTCTATGTAAAGCCTTGTCCAATAGTGATGGCGGGTATTCCTTCTCTAAGAATCTATTGTATAGAATTTCACTTTGCTCCAAAAAAGTGTCATGATTGGAACAATTGCGTCTAATCCTGCGAAACTGACTATAAGGAATATTACGTATCCAATTTTTGTGATGATTACTGTTGAAATTAAGAAAACTGTTACTATCTACCTCCTTAAAAAAAGTTTTTGATATTATCTTCTTATTCTCGAGGCTTAATATCAGATCTAAATATTCAATTTCATGCATCTGAATATTGGCTGTGAATTGGATTCCCATATTGTTACTGTTTAAATGAGTGATAAAATTGTCTGCTGAATATTTGTCACCCTCCCATAGGAAAATCAGATCATCTATGTATCGGCCATAGAAGACCAGGTTCGATCCCAAGTTTGCAGTGTAAATGTATTTTTCTTCAAAAAAAACCCATAAATAGGTTAGCAAAACTTTGGGCGAACCCGGTCCCCATGGCCGTACCTTTTGTTTGTAGATAGTACTTGTCTCGGTATAAAAAATAATTATGTTGTAAAATGAATGCGATGCTTTCCAAAATGAAATCACATTGTGTGTTCGGTAGATATATATCTTTTTGGAGATAATAAGCAATAGCCTGTAACCCTAATTTATGTGAGATATTTGAATACAGCGAGCTGACATCGCATGTGATCCATAATAAATTTTGATCTGTAATATTGATATTGCTTAATTGTTGTAATAAATGTGTACTATCCTTGATGTATGAGGGTAATGTGATCACGTATTTCTGAAGGTATTGGTCTACGTAATATGATAAATTGTATGTCAAATTTCCTATTCCCGCAATGATTGGACGTCCTGGTGGGTTTGTTTTATTTTTGTGGATTTTTGGTAAATGGTAATAATGGGCAATGCTCGGATTTTGTATTCTTAAGTAATCTTTTTCACTTTTGTTAAGAATTTTTAAAGAAAAACCTTTATCTATATGTTCAATGTATGACTGCAAAAAATTGGTGGTAGGATCTTTATGTAAAATTTTGTAGTAATTTTTGTCATCCAAGATCCTGTTGGCCTCTTTGATGTAGTCCTCAGGATCCTGGATGACAATTCCACCGCCTTTATCGGCGTCACGAATAATGATGTTTGGATTGTTTTGCAAACCATAAATGGCTTTCTGACAATATGTAGGCCGCACCTCTAGAAAATTAAGAACCAGATGGGGAGAACATCACCGGAATTGTAAAAATTCCAGAAAAAAGAACATAAAACATAGTATACCCAACCATTGTTTACTGAAACACAATGGGAACCCATATATTTTCAAATACATTCCGATAGATTATGTTCCCAAAAATACTGATTACAATAGACTAATCAGACTTAGACAACGCGAAACATTTTGGATCTACCGGTTGAAGACTCTACATCCATTTGGGCTTAACGCCAATTTGGATCTAGCAGCCTTCAACTAGTAGATCCACATCATATATCCTTCCATTTTTCAGGCACATCCTATTTTCTGATATGGACACCACAAATTGGCGTTAATTAATATAGATCAAATTCCATATCCATCAAAATAACATCTTCCTTAAGGAACCCCTAGAGATACCAATAGGGGTAGTTAGTACCTGAAACACCAACATGCCAGATGCACTATTGACTATCATATGACCATTACAAATATTTTTGGAGGACATACATACTGATCAGTGAACACTGACACACACACATACATATATTTTCTTTTGTTCCAATACTTATGACCATTAGAAATATTTTTGGAGGATACACATACCGATTAATGAACACTGACACACATACACACATACATTTTCTTTTGTTCCAATTACTTATATACCCACACTCACATCGAATAAATTTCACATATTGACATTGCCAGCAGAACAAGGAAAAAAAACTGGTGTCAATATACACACCGATTTTTGATCATTTTTTAGATCAACCACTGTTAGGATATACCTACAGAACCATCATGTCATTTATATTATATACAAAAAAGTTCATGCACATCCAATATATATTCAAACAGTTCATCCAACACAGACATACTTAATCCAACACATTTACAATCACAGCACGAAAAAACTAGAGCAAGATACTATCTTTAACAACATACACATATAAAAAAATATGTTCAGATCACATATAGCAAACAACACTTATATTTCTTATACATCTCATGGTTCACACATTCGGACACGCAATACCATTAATACACAAACATTAGTCTGATTGCAAATATAATTATGGTTGCAGCCATAAACAAAATCTAAATAGGTTTTTCTTTCAAAAAATGTTTTGTCCACCTAACATACACATTATTAAGTAGGATCTATTATTTCCATATCCCCTTAAAACGAATTTTTAGAAAATGTGTCGAAAAATTCTAATATATTGATAACATATATAGGAAGATCGATAATAGATATGTTTAACTATAGAAACACTAAGGTTGAAATAATAACAATAATAAAATATATTGAGGATTTTGTGTATATATACCCCCTTTTTTGACATCGACATGAATATATTACTGTAACTGTTTTTTCGGTTAATTTGTTTGATTGTCTAATAATGTTTAAATAATGTTAGAATTGTAACAGCTGGGGACACGATGTTGATATCTCAGCTGTAGTCTTTTAGATGTATTCATTGGTTATTTTCCAGTGACAACTTCCGGTTTTAATCAGTCAAATGTGTATATAATGTTACAATTTGAAGTGTATTTTATCTGCTTTATATCTGATGAAACGACCCGTAGCTGGTTGAGAAACGCGTCATTAAAGCCTTTTAAATTTTATTTGGAAGTTGCCCACTAATTTTTAATTAGTGCCGTTAAGTTTTAAACTACTTACAAATAGTTACAACTATTATACATCCAGTGGTAACAATATAATAGACATTTCTTTACAAAGTTTAACGTGCACGGCTACAGTCTGAAGACACCATACAGAGAGCTGTATACTCCAAAGAACAGCGAGGATACACCAACACACAGCACACTAGCCGCTGTTTAAGGTGCTAGCAGGCGAGACTGCACTGGTCACAGTACAGTGCCTTTTCCTTTGGTAAGCATACTATATGTTTCCTCCATCCCTTTGAAAAGACATATTACACTATGTGGAGTTCCCTCTATATTTTCTAAGGTTCACATATCCTGGAGTCAAATCCATAGAAATACAAAGGTCATCTGGAGAATATATGCCTATACACAGTATACTGGCCGCTGAATAAAGTGCCAGCAGGCGATATCGCACTGGTCAGAGTTCAGTGCATCTTTTTTTGGTAAGCGCAATATTTGTGTCTAATTCCGTTTTGAAACAAACAATATTACACTATTGGCGCCCTCTTTCTTTTATTCCTACCACAGTGTTACCCCCGCTCTCTGGGACCAAGAGGAGCTGCCCCGCCAGAAAACGTCCGGCGGTAATTTGTTCTATGGACAAAAACATTGTTTAATAACATTTTTGGGACATGATATTTTATCTTTGATAACCATTACATTGTTGTGGAAAACACATTGTTTTTAGTCTCGTTGTATCTTTTGTTTGGGTGCATTTTTATGTTACTCCCACTTTTTCCCGCCCCTATCTTTTTAAATCTGACAGCGCGCCTTTTTGTATCCCCTTCTGGGATATCACAGACTGACATCTTTTTAAGTAACCCATCCAACTTCTTATCCATAGGATCCTTAAAGGAACAGCTATCCTCTATTGGAATAGTGGTTCTCTTAGCCAAAGTGGAAATTGCCCCATCCACCTTGGGGACCGTCTGCCAAGACTCCTTGATAGAGTCAGCTATTGGAAACATATTTTTAAAAATTGGGGATGGAGAAAAGGGAATACCAGGTCTCTCCCATTCCCTAGCAATAATCTCTGTAGCCTGGTCTGCCTTACATTATCCTATTAACCGATAATAGGATTAATGCATCTGATGTCCCACACAGTGCCAATATTTTTCTTTTTTACCTGCTTAGAAAAATAAATTTAGCACTTGCCTCGATGTAATTTGACTGGCAGCAGGGCAGCTCACTAGGTTTGAGAGGCATTCATAATCTCACTCAGGCTTTCAAGTTAGGACAGCAACAATTATTTGGGAGGCGCAGTGAGGATTATACCCCACAAGTTCCCAATTGCTTAAAAGCCACCAACTGCTCTACTGAAGAGACTGACATGGGCTACGGCTAAACCCCAGGAAAGAGCAGGACAAACTTGCTCTGCTTTAAAATAATAAAATCTTGATTGAAGAATCTTCTTTCAGACACCTAAACTTTACCACCTCCTTGCTTTTAACGTAGGCAAAGAGATTGACTGAGGCTGGAGGGAAGGGAGGTGATACTTAACAGCTTTGCTGTGGTACTCTTTGCCTCCTCCTGCTGGCCAGGAGTAATTTTCCCAATAGTAATTAGAGATGATCCGTGGACTCACCGTGTCATTAGAAAGAAATTAAAAAGTTACAGCCAGCAACATAATAAAAAGCCAAAGGTTATTAAAAAGGAACATTAAACTGCTGGATACAACTACAGTAACATGGTTACTACCCACCATGCTATTGTTTTTTCTCTTTTTTTACAAGTATCAGTTAGTGAAGCGCTGCATCTTCTCACTGGGCACCGCCATCTTGGAGCTTATATTTGTCATGCGTCTTTTAAACTGTGCAAAAAACTAAAAAAAATGTAAGACTTCCACTCTCTATTATGTGAGCTTAACTGAAGTGAAAGGTACAGCTATCAAAAAACAGAATTTATGTTTACCTGATAAATTTCTTTCTCCTACGGTGTGTCCGGTCCACGGCTTCATCCTTACTTGTGGGAATATTCTCTTCCCCTACAGGAAATGGCAAAGGGAGAACACAGCAAAAGCTGTCCATATAGTTCCCCCTCTGGCTCCGCCCCACAGTCATTCGACCGACGGTTAGGAGAAAAAGGAGAAACCATAGGGTGCCGTGGTGACTGTAGTGTACAGAAATAAAAAATTTGAAACCTGACTAAAAAGCCAGGGCGGGCCGTGGACCGGACACACCGTAGGAGAAAGAAATTTATCAGGTAAGCATAAATTCTGTTTTCTCCTACATTGGTGTGTCCGGTCCACGGCTTCATCCTTACTTGTGGGAACCAATACCAAAGCTTTAGGACACGGATGAAGGGAGGGAACAAGTCAGGTTACCTAAACGGAAGGCAACACGGCTTGCAAAACCTCTCTCCCAAAAATAGCCTCCAAAGAAGCATAAGTATCGAATTTGTAAAATTTGGCAAAAGTATGCAGAGAAGACCAAGTCGCTGCCTTACAGATCTGATCAACAGAAGCCTCGTTCTTGAAGGCCCATGTGGAAGCCACAGCTCTAGTAGAGTGAGCTGTAATTCGTTCAGGAGGCTGCCGTCCGGCAGTCTCATAAGCCAATCGGATGATGCTTTTCAGCCAGAAAGAGAGGTAGCAGTAGCTTTCTGCCCTCTCCTCTTACCAGAATAAACGACAAACAAAGATGAAGTCTGTCTGAAATCCTTTGTTGCTTCTAAATAGAATTTTAAAGCACGGACCACATCTAAATTGTGTAACAAACGTTCCTTCTTCAAAACTGGATTCGGACACAGAGAAGGAACAACTATTTCCTGGTTAATATTCCTGTTGGAAACCACTTTTGGAAGAAAACCAGGTTTGGTACGCAAAACAACCTTATCTGTATGGAATACCAGATAGGGTGAAGTACACTGCAAAGCAGACAATTCAGAAACTCTTCTAGCAGAAGAAATAGCAACCAAAAACAGAACTTTCCAAGATAGTAACTTAATATCTATGGAATGTAAAGGTTCAAACGGAACCCCTTGAAGAACTGAAAGAACTAAGTTTAGACTCCATGGAGGAGTCATGGGTCTGTAGACAGGCTTGATTCTGACTAAGGCCTGTACAAATGCCTGTACATCTGGCACTGCTGCCAGACGTTTGTGCAACAAAACAGACAGAGCAGATATCTGTCCTTTTAGAGAACTCGCTGACAACCCTTTATCCAAACCCTCTTGGAGAAAGGAGAGTATCCTAGAAATTTTCATTTTTTTCGCACCAAACAGATATATTTTTTCCATATCTTATGGTAAATTTTCCTAGTCACAGGTTTTCTGGCTTGGACCAGAGTATCTATAACTGAATTTGAAAACCCACGCTTGGATAAAATCAAGCGTTCAATTTCCAAGCAGTCAGTTGCAGAGAGACTAGATTTGGATGTTCGAATGGACCTTGTACTAGAAGATCCTGTCTCAAAGGTAGCTTCCATGGTGGAGCCGATGACATATTCACCAGGTCTGCATACCAAGTCCTGCGTGGCCACGCAGGAGCTATCAGAATCACCGAGGCCTTCTCCTGTTTGATCCTGGCTACAAGCCTGGGAAGGAGAGGAAAACAGTGGAAACACATAAGCTAGGTTCAACGACCAAGGCGCCACCAATGCATCCACTAGTGTCGCCTTGGGATCCCTGGATCTGGACCCGTAGCGAGAAAACTTGAAGTTCTGACGAGACGCCATCAGATCCATGTCTGGAATGCCCCATAGTTGAGTTAACTGGGCAAAGACCTCCGGGTGGAGTTCCCACTCCCCCGGATGGAAAGTCTGACGACTCAAATAATCCGCCTCCCAGTTGTCTACTCCTGGGATGTGAATTGCAGATAGATGGCAGGAGTGATCCTCCGCCCATTTGATGATCTTGGATACCTCTCTCATCGCCAAGGAACTCTTTGTTCCCCCCTGATGATTGATGTACGCTACAGTCGTCATGTTGTCTGACTGAAATCTTATGAATCTGGCCTTCGCTAGTTGAGGCCAAGCCCGGAGCGCATTGAATATCGCTCTCAGTTCCAGAATGTTTATCGGGAGAAGAGACTCTTCCCGAGACCATAGACCCTGAGCTTTCAGGGAGTCCCAGACCGCGCCCCAGCCTAAAAGACTAGCGTCGGTTGTGACAATGACCCATTCTGGTCTGCGGAAACTCATTCCCTGAGACAGGTGATCTTGAGTCAACCACCAACGGAGTGAGTCTCTGGTTAACTGGTCTACTTGAATCTGGGGAGACAAGTCTGCATAATCCCCATTCCACTGTTTGAGCATGCACAGTTGTAATGGTCTTAGATGAATTCGAGCAAAAGGAACCACGTCCATTGCTGCAACCATTAAACCTATTACCTCCATGCACTGAGCTATGGAAGGCTGAGGAATAGATTGAAGAACTTGACAAGCGTTTAGAAGCTTTAACTTTCTGACCTCTGTCAGAAAAATCTTCATTTCTACAGAATCTATTGTTCCTAGAAAAGGAACCCTTGTGGACGGGGACAGGGAACTTTTTTCTATGTTCACCTTCCACCCGTGAGACCTGAGAAAAGCTAAAACAATGTCTGTATGAGCCTTTGCTTTGGAAAGGGACGACGCTTGGATTAGAATGTCGTCTAGATAAGGTGCTACAGAAATGCCCCTCGGCCTTAGAACCGCTAGAAGGGACCCTAGCACCTTTGTGAAAATTCTGGGAGCGGTGGCTAAACCGAATGGAAGAGCCACGAACTGGTAATGTTTTTCCAGAAAGGCGAACCTTAGGAACTGATGGTGATCTTTGTGGATAGGAATATGTAGGTACGCATCCTTTAAGTCCACGGTAGTCATATATTGACCCTCCTGGATTGTTGATAAGATCGTCCGAATGGTTTCCATTTTGAATGATGGAACTCTGAGGAATTTGTTTAGGATTTTTAAATCCAGAATTGGCCTGAAAGTTCCCTCTTTTTTGGGAACTACAAACAGGTTTGAGTAAAAACCCAGACCTTGTTTCGATGCTGGAACTGAGTGTATCACTCCCATCTTTAATAGGTCTCCTACGCAATGTAAGAATGGCTGTCTCTTTATCTGGTCTGAAGATAAGCGAGACATGTGGAACCTTCCCCTTGGAGGGAGTTCCTTGAACTCTAGAAGATACCCCTGAGAAACTATTTCTAGTGCCCAGGGATCCGGAACATCTCTTGCCCAAGCCTGAGCAAAGAGAGAAAGTCTGCCCCCTACTAGATCCGGTCCCGGATCGGGGGCTACCCCTTCATGCTGTTTTGGTAGCAGCAGCAGGCTTCTTGGCCTGTTTACCCTTGTTCCAGACTTGCATTTGTTTCCATGCTGGTTTAGGCTGGGAAGTGTTACCCTCTTGTCTAGAGGCTGCAGAGTTAGGAGACGGTCCGTTCCTGAAATTGCGAAAGGAACGAAAATTAGATTTGTTCTTAGCCTTGAAAGGCCTATCCTGTGGGAGGGCATGGCCCTTTCCCCCAGTGATGTCTGAAATAATCTCCTTCAATTCTGGCCCGAAAAGGGTCTTACCTTTGAAAGGAATATTAAGCAGTATTGTCTTGGACGACACATCCGCCGACCAAGATTTTAGCCAAAGCGCTCTGCGCGCCACTATTGCAAAACCTGAATTTTTCGACGCCAATTTAGCCAATTGAAAAGCGGCATCTAGAATAAAGGAATTAGCCAACTTTAGTGCGCGAATTCTGTCCATGACTTCCTCATATGGAGTCGCCTTATGGAGCGAATTTTCTAGTTCCTCGAACCAAAAAGACGCCGCCTCGGTGACAGGAATAATGCACGAAATTGGTTGGAGAAGGAAACCTTGCTGAACAAATATCTTTTTAAGCAACCTTTCCAATTTTTTATCCATAGGATCTTTGAAAGCACAACTGTCCTCAATGGGAATAGTTGTGCGCTTGGCCAACGTAGAAACTGCCCCCTCAACCTTAGGGACTGTTTGCCATGCGTCCCTTCTGGGGTCGACAATGGGGAACATTTTCTTAAATATAGGAGGTGGGACAAAAGGTATACCTGGCTTCTCCCACTCCTTGGTCACTATGTCCGCCACCCTCTTGGGTATCGGAAAGGCATCAGCGTGCACAGGGACCTCTAGGAATTTGTCCATTTTGCACAATTTCTCTGGAATCACCAAAGAGTCACAATCATCAAGAGTAGTTAGCACCTCCTTAAGCAGGGCGCGGAGATGTTTTAACTTAAATTTAAATGCCACAATATCAGGTTCTGCCTGCTGAGAAACTTTTCCTGAATCAGAAATTTCTCCCTCAGACAGTCCCTCCCTCACTGCCAATTCAGACTGGTGTGAGGGTATAACAGATAAATTATCGTCAGCGCCCACTTGCTCATCCTCTGTATTTAAAACTGAGCAATCACGCTTTCTGGGAAATGCTGGCAGTTTAGATAAAAGATTTGCTATAGAATTATCCATTACTGCAGTTAATTGCTGCATAGTAACAAGCATTGGCACGCTAGATGTACTAGGTGTCGCCTGCGCGGGCAAAACTGGTGTTGACACAGAAGGAGAGGATGATGAACTATCCCCACTACCTTCATTTGAAGAATCATCTTGGGCAACCTTATTAAATGTGACAGTACTGTCCTTACTTTGTTTGGACGCCATGGCACAATTTGAACATACATTTAAAGGGGGAACCACCTTGGCCTCCATACACACAGAACATATGCTATCTGAAGATATAGACATGTTAGACAGACTTTAGCAGGCTATTAATGCAATAAAACCGTTTTTAAACAAAACCGTTACTGTCTCTTTAAATAATAAAAAGAACACACTTTATTTCTGAATGTTTGAAAAACTATGAAGGAAATATCCGATCTTTACAAAATTTGCACCCTAGTGTCTTAATGTTTTGAAAGTATTGCACACCAAATTTCAAGTCTCTAACCCCTTAAATGAGCAAACCAGAGCTAATTGTTCAATTTACCCGTTTAAACCCACTACAGTCCCTGCTACAGCCTTTGCTACAGCTTTTACCTTCCTTGAGGGTTATTCACCACAGAAATAAGCCTTCTTGAAAACGTTTTTATGGCCACAGGACCCTCTCACATGAAGCTGCATGCACTGCTTCCAAAAGTAACTGCGCAACTGAGGTGCGAAAAATGAGGCCTCCTCCCTCTGCATACCAGAGTGAAGGGGCCTTCCTGACTAGATTAGGTGTCTAAACAACTGCCAGGCGTAATAAAAACGTTCCCAAAAGTGTTTCAAAGTCACAAAACACTCCAAAAGTCATATAAATATTATATAAAAAAAATCGATTTAGCCCACAATAGTGTCAACCAGTATAGAGCCCATTTATAAGCCTTCATTCTGTTATGAGTCTAAGAAAATGGCTTACTGATCCCATAAGGGAAAATGACAGTCTTCTAGCATTACTATGTCTTGTTAGAAAAGAGACTAGTCATACCTGGAGCAGAAAAGTCTGCAAATTGTTCCCCCCAACTGAAGTTCTCTGGTTTCAACAGTCCTGCGTGGGAACAGCAATGGATTTTAGTTACTGTTGCTAAAATCATACTCCTCTTTTAACAGAACTCTTCATCACTTTCTGTTGTAGAGTAAATAGTACAAACCGGCACTATTTTAAAATAACAAACTCTTGATAGAAGAAATAAAACTACAACTAACACCACATACTCTTTACCATCCCCGTGGAGATGCTACTTGTTCAGAGCAGGCAAAGAGAATGACTGGGGGGCGGAGCCAGAGGGGGGACTATATGGACAGCTTTTGCTGTGTGCTCCCTTTGCCATTTCCTGTAGGGGAAGAGAATATTCCCACAAGTAAGGATGAAGCCGTGGACCGGACACACCAATATAGGAGAAAGCAGATCTGAGAAAGTACACTGCTTCTGTCACATGATGCAACAATACGAGAGCTACAAGATGGCGGTGCACAGTATAAAATGCAGAGCTTTTACCAACTGGATTCTGTAATGAGTTAAAATAACAGCTTCAGGAAAGTTCTTCTCTGTGAAAGGCACAAATTGAGCAAAAAGAGGCTGCTTCTTGGGTGGTAACTAGCCATAGAACAAGCTATTATGCTATTGTTCGTTCCCAGGTTGAGCGCTTCTCTCTTTTTATTTATGCAAATTATGACACTTGGGGAAGTTCTCCCTAAGCGTGATGCGGGAATCCAGACGTGGACCCGTTGCTCAGTGTGCCTAGAGGGATATGGCTGCACCTCACTGAAGAGGCCCACAATAGGTGTAAACGTACGTCTGGGGTTTTGCTGTTTCTCTCGTTCAGAAAGGGATTGCCTGGTATTTCGGGGATGGACTGTACTGTGAAGTCAGGATCAGACTGATATGCTTCAGGAAAGTTCTTCTCCGTGAAAAGCACATGTTGAGCAAAGAGAGGCTGCTTCTATGGTGGTAACTAGCCATAGAACAAGCTATTATGCTATTGTTCATTCCCAGGTTAAACGCTTCCCTCTTTTTATTTATGTAAAATAAAAGAACGTCTTTAAAGACAGCTCAGGTAACGAAGGGAAAATAATAGCATTGTGAGTAGTAACAATGCTACTGTAGTTTTACACAGCAGTTTAATGTCCCTTTAAAGAGAGGGCAGGAAAAAATTGACACGCAGTCCAACTATACCCAATGACTAAACACAAATAAAAGGAACATATAATACCATTTCAAAAGTGTATTCCTTAGCTTGGCTGAACCATTTTAATAAGCATAATAAACAGACAGGAAAAAGAGCGCAGATAACCAGCACTATCCTGCCTGCTCCTGTAGGGCAGGGTCACACTAAATTGGGGGGGGGGGGGGGGGGGGGGGGGGGAGATATCAGAAGAAAGCTAGTACCATACAAAAAAAAATAACTGGAGAAAGCAAATGATAATTCTTCTCAAAGGGACATGGAAACCAAAACTTTTCTTTTTTTCTTTCATGATAAAGAATACAATTTTAAACAACGTTCCAATTTACTACTATTATTTAATTTGCTTCCTTCTCTTGCTATCCTTTGCTGAAAGGTTTATCTAGGAAAGCTCAGGGGCAGCAGAGAACCTAGATTCTAGCTGCTGATTGGTGGCTGAATAAATATGCCGATTGTCATTGGCTCACCCATGTGTGCAGTTAGAAACCAGTAGTGCATTGCTGCTCCTTTAACAAATGATACCAAGAGAATGCAACAGATTAGATAACAGAAGTAAATTAGAAAGTTGCTTAAAATTGTATTCTCTATCTGAATCGTGAAAGAACATTTTGGGGTTTCATGTCCCTTTAAGTATATATGGGTGTCTGTATGTTGGGATTGCTTACAAAGCCACAAGTGGCAGCCCCAATATAGATTAAGTAGCAGTTGGTCTCTTGTAGTAATGCAACAATTGTACTGAGGGGAGTCAAACTTTCCTCATATGTAACAAAAAACTGTTGCTGGAGCAGAGCTCCATCTCAGCCTGACTTTATCCAAACAAGAAGAAACTGAACTGACTCAAGTAGGAAATGGTATCTACAGGTGTGGGAATCATTGACCAAGACTTGAGCCAAAAAATTAAAAACCAGAAACAAAGACCATATTTTCATATAAAAAGCCTATACATCTATTTTTGTATGTATGGAGTGCATAGCCCTGGTGGTATAATCTATTCTACGCAGACCTTTTTACAAGTGCATTTAAACAAATCTACCTTCCTAGAAACTTGTTTATCCTGCAATACGTAGTTTTCTGGAACGTTATGGTTTTACGTTAGTTTAATTTTAGCTTAAAAATTGATTTTTAGTGGACTGGTACTTGATTTAAAAAAGGACACATGTGGAAACCTTCAGTGCCATTAAAATGAAGTCTATTTTTTAGTATAGTAAACAGACTCAACATACTGCCAAACAAGACACCATGCAGATGCTATTACCTACAACCCAAAGGTCCTGATATACATGTCAATCATCTCACAATAAAGTAAGCATAATAGATTTATCTCCTACATCACCAGCACTCACAAGAGCATAAGTTAATGCACAGTGCTTATTCCTGTATATGGACAGGATTGACAGTGATTAACAGGCAAATGTGAAATTCTAAATATTCTACATTAGACATTAATAAAGTTCCTTGGAATTTTGGAATTTAGGAGCCAGGTGGCAAAAGGGGGGGTATAATATTTGTATACACACGCACATATATTGCTTACACACCAGTTATTCTTATTTGTCGGTGGGCTGTTTACAGGCACCGACAAGGGTGGAGGTTCAGGGTGGGACAGGTGCAGACAGTAGGGAGACATCATAGAAAAATGAGTTACAATGTCTGTAACAAAAAAAAACAAAAAAACAACAACTTTACCCCTATATATGTATAGGAGAAATTCTCAGTGAATAATACAGGAACGATTGTTTAACCATTCATACTTTATCTTTATTGGTTTAACTATTCAATCAATCATACACGATTAAAAACACTTAAACTCTCTAGATATCAATATATTGCATAGGTATGTGAATAATTCCTCTGAGAATCATGTATATGTGAAACATTGTATCTGATGGCTTGATATTATTCAAACCAATTACAAACAATCAGCCAGATTCCGAGTTTTGCGTTATGAGTGGCTCGGTAATAACTTGCAAGTTATTGTCACCGCTTACCTTTAATAGTGCTGCTATTACAGGTTTGCAAAACCCGGCGATATGGTTGCGTTGAGCTCCATACCGCACACAAATACCAGCGCTGCTTTGAGCTGGTTTGACGTGCTCGTACACGATTTCCCCATAGACATCAATGGGGAGAGCCGGCTAAAAAAAAGCCTAACAGTAACACCTGCAATAAAGGAGCGTAAAGCTTCGTAACGCAGCCCCATTGATGCCTATGGGGAAACAAAATCTATGTTTACACCCAACACCCTAACATAAACCCCGAATCTAAACACCCCTAATCTGTAAAACCCCTACCTAACCCTAACCCCCCTAACTTTAATATAATTAAAATAAATCTAAATAAAACTTAATATCATTACCTAAATAATAACTATTTAAAACTAAATAAATACTTACCTGTAAAATAAACCCTAAGATAGCTACAATATAACTAATAGTTACATTGTAGCTATCTTAGGTTTTATTTTTATTTCACAGCTAAGTTTGTATTTATTTTAACTAGGTAGACTAGTTAGTAAATAGTTAACTATTTACTAACTAGTTAAAAAAAATACAAATTTACCTGTAAAATAAAACCTAGCCTGAGTTACACCAACACCTAACATTACACTAAAATTAAATAAATGACATTAAATACAATTAACTAAATTAGAAAAAAAAGAAACCCTAAATTACACAAAATAAAGAAATTGAAGCTATTGAAGAATGAAGTTTCCCTTTAAATGACGTAATCCAAGACGGCGTCCCTTGCATTCTGATTGGCAGATAGAATTCTATCAGCCAATCGGAATTCAAGGGACGCCATCTTGGATAACGTCACTTAAAGGGAAACTTCATTCTTCAATAGCCATCGAAAGAAGAGGATACTCTGCGCCGGATGTCTTGAAGATGGAGCCGCTCTGCGTCGGAAGGATGAAGATAGAAGATGCCGTCTGGATGAAGACTTTTTGCCGCTTGGATGAAGACTTCGCCCGGTTGGATGAGGATGGATGTCCGGTCTTCAAAAACTGTAAGTGGATCTTCGGGGGTTAGTGTTCGGTTTTATTAAGGGTTTATTGGGTGGGTTAAGGGCATGCCCATACAAATGCCCTTTTCAGGGCAATAGGGAGCTTAGGTTTTTTAGATAGATAGATTGGGAGGTTTGTTTGTGTGGGTGGTGGGTTTTACTGTTGGGGGGTTGGTTGTATTTATTTATTTTAACAGGTAAAAGAGCCGATTTCTTTGGGGCAATGCCTCGCAAAAGGCCCTTTTAAGGGCTATTGGCAGTTTAGTTTAGGCTAGGGTTTTTTTTTTATTTTGGGGGGGCTTTTTTATTTTAATAGGGCTATTAGATTAGGTGTAATTAGTTTAAATATTTGATCATTTCTTTTTTATTTTGTGTAAACTTAGTGTTTATTTATTTTTCTAATTTAGTCAATTGTATTTAATTAATGTAATTTATTTAATTTTAGTGTAATGTTAGGTGTTAGTGTAACTCAGGTTAGGTTTTAGTTCACAGGTAAATTTGTATTTATTTTAGCTTAATATATTTATTTAGTGTTAGTGATGTGGGAGGCCAGAGGTTTAGGGGTTAATAACTTTAGTGTTGGGGCGGCAGATTAGGGGTTAATATTTAACTAGCGTTTGCGATGCGGGAGTGCAGCGGTTTAGGGGTTAATAGGTTTATTATAGTGGCGGCGATGTCCGGAGCGGCAGATTAGGGGTTAATAATTTTATTTTAGTGTTTGCGATGCGGGAGGGTCTTGTTTTAGGGGTTAATAGGTAGTTTATGGGTGTTAGTGTACTTTGTAACACTTTAGTTATAAGTTTTATGCTACAGCTTTGTAGCGTAAAACCCATAACTACTGACTTTAGATGGCAGTACGAATCTTGTCTGTATAGGCTGTACCGCTCGCTTTTTGGCCTCCCAGGCAAAACTCGTAATACCGGCGCTATGGAAGTCCCATTGAAAAATGACTTTTTGAAAGGTGCGGTAGTTACGTTGCGTTACGGCCAAAAAAAGTGTGCGGTACAGCTATACCTACAAGACTCGTAAAAGCAGCGGTAGTAAAAAAGCAGCGTTATGAGCCATAGCGCAAAACTCGTAATCTAGCTGAATATCTTTATTAGCCGGCTATTAATAAATTCAGAAATAAAGTTGTAACAAGAGGACCTGTTAATATGTGGGATGTCAGATTGTGAGATTAAAGCTATCTAGCTAATACTCCTTCTGTAATTATAAAGTCCTTGCTTGTACGTTAACTTTAGCACAGCTGTTCAGTGTAATAGATTCTCTCTGCGTAAACCCCTTCTATAGTGGGGGCTAGATTAACGTTTAACTGACTTGTTTCACTATCATAGCATAACGTCTGATTTCAGAATATAACACACATTTACAAGCCATTGGCAAAAATTATTGCAATCAACAATTATTATGGAGAGTAAGCGGTTAAAAAACGAGAGTATGTACTATCTGAAGCCAGACCCCCGACACGTTTCGCTCACACTTCCTCAGTAGGGAGGCATGACTGAAGCATTCAGGGTCACTTTACTGATTGAAGACCCAACACACGCACCTGTGTCTAACCACTAAACAAATAAAGTGCCATTATAGTGTTAAAATGACATGCTCTAATCAGTTTTTTTAGAATATTAGATATTAATGCTTATTTAAAGTTACTCCAGCCTTTTAAAATGAACATACAAGGGCAAAAAGAATATGCTCCAATGTAGATTATATGTAAGCAATAATATGAAAGTGCAAAGGGGTTAAATAGCTAAAATGCACAGCTGGGAGCTAGCTGAACACAGACAATGACAAGAGACAAGTGTGTGTAACCACCGATTACCAGTTAGGGAATTTCTGCTCCTGAGCTGAAACGAAGTAAGATTTCCAAGAAAAATACAAAAAAAACCCTTAAATTTAAAGGGACACTGAACCCAAATTTTTCTTTTGTGATTCAGATACAGCAGGCAATTTTAAAAATTTGGGTTCAGTGTCCCTTTAATAATACAAATAAAATTGAAAAGTTTCTTAAAATCGTATACTTTATCTAAAGCATGACAGTTTCATTTTGACTTGTGCGCCTTTATAATATTTAATACTGACAGAAGAGAGGGTTAAAATTTAGTTTATTTTTTCTTAAAAGGGACATGAAAACAAAAATTGGTCTTTCATGGTTCACAAAGACCATACGATTTTAAAAAAAACTTTACTAATTTACTTCTATTATTACATTTTCTGTGTTCTCTTGGTATCTTTTATTGAAAAGCAGACACTCAAAGGGACATTATACACTCGATTTTTCTTTGCATAAATGTTTTGTAGATGATCCATTTATATAGCCCATACAGTTTTTGTTTTTTTTAAATGTATATGCTTATTTTTTAAATAACATTACTCTGATTTTCAGGCTCCTAACCAAGCCCTATAGTTTTTTTTTGGCGCTAACAACATCTGGAAATGACACACTTGCGTCATTGAAGAAGCAACCTTGTGAAAGGACTAAGCGTCGACAAAGACTCCGGAAATGACGAATTTGTGTCATCGAACGTAACTTTGCGCCAAAAAAAACCTCACGTCAAAAATGACGCAATATAGTTTGGCATTTTGCGCCCCCGCGAGCCTAATTCTGCCCGCAAAATTAAAATAACAGTCAATTGAAAAAAAGACTATACCACAGGTAAGATATACATTTTCCTAAAAAAGGAAATTTATGCTTACCTGATAAATTTATTTCTTTCTTTTTCGATACGATGAGTCCACGGATTTCATCCTTACTTGTGAGATTACGCCTCCTGGTCAGCAGGAGGAGGCAAAGAGCACCACAGCAGAGCTGTATAAATAGCTCCTCCCTTCCCTCCAAACCCAGTCATTTGACCTGAAGTTAGGAAGAGAAAGGAAAAGCCAAGGTGCAGAGGTGTCTGAAGTTTAACAAAAATTTAATAACCTGTCTCCAGAGAACAGGGCGGGCCGTAGACTCATCGTATCGAAAAAGAAATAAATTTATCAGGTAAGCATAAATTTCCTTTTCTTTTTCAAGATACGATGAGTCCACGGATTTCATCCTTACTTGTGGGATACAATACCAAAGCTATAGTACACGGATGAAAAGGGAGGGACAAGACAGGGAACCTAAACGGAAGGCACCGCTGCTTGAAGAACCTTTCTCCCAAAAACAGCCTCAGCTGAGATTAAAACATCAAATCTGAAAAATGTATAAAAAGCGAGAAGACCAAGTTGCAGCTTCGCAAACCTGCTCAACAGAAGCATCCTGTTGGAATGCCCATGAAAAAGCCACAGCCCTAGTGGAATGAGCCATAATTCTGTAAGGAGACTGCTGTCCAGCAGTCTCATATGCAAAACGGATGAAACTCTGCAGCCACAAAGAAAGAGAGAGGTAGCCGTAGCTCTCCGACCTCCACGTTAACCTGAAAAAACGCCAAAAAAGAAAACAATTGACGAAAATCCTTAGAAGCTTGCAAGTAGAACTTCAAGCACGAACTACAACCGAATTATGAAGCAGACGCTCCTTCTGAGAAGAAGGATTATGACACAAAGATGGAACAACAATATCCCGAGTAAAGTCCTTGACTGAAACAACCTTAGGTCTAGAACGTAATACAACCTCATCCGCATGAAAAATAAGGTAAGGAGAAATAAAACTTTCCAAGATAACTCAATATCTATGGAATGCATAGATTCAACGGAACCCCTTAAAGAACTTTAAGATCTAAATGCAAACTCCATGGAGGAGCAAGTGGTTTGAATACAGGCCTGACCCTAAGCAGAGCCTGACAAAAGGATTAAACATCCGGGACATTTGCCAGACGCTTGTGTGACAAAAATAGATAAAACAGAGATCTGACCCTTTAGGGAACTCACTGAAAAAACCCTGTCTCCAAACCGTCTTTGAGAAAGGACAAAATCTTGGGAATCCTAACTCTACTCAGTGAGTAACCCTTGGATTCACACCAATAAAAATACTTATACCCTATCTCAAGGTAAATCTTCCTAGTTACAGACTTACTTGCCTGAAATAGGAATTCACGACTGAATCAGAGAAACCTCGCTGGTATAGGATCAAACATCCAATCTCCAAGCAATCAGCTTCAGAGAAACCAGACTTGGGTAAAAGAAAGGACCCTGAATAAAAGGTCCTTCCTCAACAGAAGTATCCAGTTTGCAGAGATAACATGCCCACCAGATCAGCATACCAAAGCCTGAGAGGCCACGTAGAAGTGAGGAGGATCCTTGATGCCTCCTCCTACATGAATTGAACAATCACCCGGGAAATAAGCACAAATTGGGAAAATAGATATTCTAGGCTGAAGGACCAAAGAACTGTCAAGGTAACATCAGCTTGGACTGGGGCCCTAGACTTTGACCCGCAACCCAGCAGCCTGGCATTCTGACACCATGTCATGAGATCCAACTCCAGCCGATCAGATTTGAAAAGTAGATCCGAAAATACTCCCGGATGAAAAATCTGTTAACTCAGAAAATCCGTCTCCCAAGTGTCCATCCCTGGGATATGGACCGCTGACAGATAGCAACAATGAGTATCCGCTCACTGGATAATCTGGGCCACCTCAGCCCTGATTAAGGAACACCATGTTCCATCCTAGAGTTGACATATTGTCCGTCTGAAAACAGATGAAACTATGCCAAAGCCAACTGAGGCCAGACCAGAAGAGCCTTGAACTCGCTCCGAGAACCAAGAAGACTATAATAAGAAGAGACTCCATCAGAGTCCACACACTGCTAAATCAAAGTCCCTGGAATAGCAGATCCAGAGACAAACTGAGGAGAAAAATCCGTATAGTCTCCTTTCCATGAGAATGCTTAACTGCCTAGACCTGAAGTGGAAGCAACAAAAATGGAATTGTAAGGTACACAAGATACTGCTCAGATGATCAACCTTGAAAGGATGAAAGGTAGAGCAGACCACACCGGAAATTGAATCTGCAACCCTTGGGTTGTCACAACGTTTAGCCACAGCGCCGTAGCGTGCTAAGCTACCTGTCCGGCTACTGCCCCTTGCTGTCACCAGCAGTCCGACTACTCCTAAGTACTAAGCCACTGAAAGCCGAGAAGTGGATTGAAGGACTAGGCAAAAAATTATAGAAATTAATTTCCTGACCTTAGTCAGAAAATCCTCCATAGATATGGAACTAGTCATGATTCCTAAGAAAAAAAACTACCTCACTTTGCCATCTCCTATCTAACGAACAAAGGCAAAGAGAATAACTGGGTTGGGAGGGAAGGGAGGAGCTATTTATGCAGCTCTGCTGTGGTGCTCTTTGCCTCCTCCTGCTGACCAGGAGGCGTAATCCCACAAGGATGAAATCCGTGGACTCATCGTATCTTGAAAAAGAAAATGCATTTCCCAGATATGAAACGGACAGTCTGCAAGAGGAAATATACTGAAACCCGACTCATGGCAAATATAAGTACAATACATATATTTAGAACTTTTTATAAATACATAAAGTGCCAAACCATAGCTGAGTGTCTCTTAAGTAATGAAAACATACTTACCAAAAGACACCCATCCACATATAGCAGATAGCCAAACCAGTACTGAAACGGTTATCAGTAGAGGTAATGGAATATGAGAGTATATCGTCTATCTGAAAAGGGAGGTAGGAGATGAAACTCTACGACCGATAGAGAACCTATGAAATAGATCCCCATGAGGAAAACCATTGCATTGAATAGGTGATACTCCCTTCACATCCCTCTGACATTCACTGTATTCTGAGAGGATTCGGGCTTCAAAATGCTGAGAAATGCGTAGAAATCTAAGCACAAACTTACTTCACCACCTCCATAGGAGGCAAAGTTTGTAAAACTGAATTGTGGGTGTTGTGAGGGGTGCATTTATAGGCATTTTGAGGTTTGGAAAACTTTGCCCCTCCTGATAGGATTGTATATCCCATACGTCACTAGCTCATGGACTCTTGCCAATTACAGGAAAGAGTCTTTTCATATGCAAAGGAAGGGGGATGGGAGTGTCTGCTATTTCCCACTTGCAGTGGGTGCTCCACCTACCTTTTAACCCCTTAATGACCACAGCACTTTTCCATTTTCTGTCCGTTTGGGACCAAGGCTATTTTTACATTTTTGCGGTGTTTGTGTTTAGCTGTAATTTTCCTCTTGCTCATTTACTGTACCCACACATATTATATACCGTTTTTCTCGCCATTAAATGGACTTTCCAGAGATACCATTATTTTCATCATATCTTATAATTTATTGTAAAAAAAATTATAAAATATGAGAAAAAAATGGAAAAAACATAATTTATGTAAGAACTTACCTGATAAATTCATTTCTTTCATATTAACAAGAGTCCATGAGCTAGTGACGTATGGGATATACATTCCTACCAGGAGGGGCAAAGTTTCCCAAACCTTAAAATGCCTATAAATACACCCCTCACCACACCCACAAATCAGTTTAAACGAATAGCCAAGAAGTGGGGTGATAAGAAAAAGTGCGAAGCATATAAAATAAGGAATTGGAATAATTGTGCTTTATACAAAAAAATCATAACCACCACAAAAAAGGGTGGGCCTCATGGACTCTTGTTAATATGAAAGAAATGAATTTATCAGGTAAGTTCTTACATAAATTATGTTTTCTTTCATGTAATTAACAAGAGTCCATGAGCTAGTGACGTATGGGATAATGACTACCCAAGATGTGGATCTTTCCACACAAGAGTCACTAGAGAGGGAGGGATAAAATAAAGACAGCCAATTCCTGCTGAAAATAATCCACACCCAAAATAAAGTTTAACAAAAAACATAAGCAGAAGATTCAAACTGAAACCGCTGCCTGAAGAACTTTTCTACCAAAAACTGCTTCAGAAGAAGAAAATACATCAAAATGGTAGAATTTAGTAAAAGTATGCAAAGAGGACCAAGTTGCTGCTTTGCAGATCTGGTCAACCGAAGCTTCATTCCTAAACGCCCAGGAAGTAGAAACTGACCTAGTAGAATGAGCTGTAATTCTTTGAGGCGGAATTTTACCCGACTCAACATAGGCAAGATGAATTAAAGATTTCAACCAAGATGCCAAAGAAATGGCAGAAGCTTTCTGGCCTTTCCTAGAACCGGAAAAGATAACAAATAGACTAGAAGTCTTACGGAAAGATTTCGTAGCTTCAACATAATATTTCAAAGCTCTAACAACATCCAAAGAATGCAATGATTTCTCCTTAGAATTCTTAGGATTAGGACATAATGAAGGAACCACAATTTCTCTACTAATGTTGTTGGAATTCACAACTTTAGGTAAAAATTCAAAAGAAGTTCGCAACACCGCCTTATCCTGATGAAAAATCAGAAAAGGAGACTCACACGAAAGAGCAGATAATTCAGAAACTCTTCTAGCAGAAGAGATGGCCAAAA
>NW_026513090.1:0-15000 GCF_027579735.1 Bombina bombina
GTTATATAACTGTGTATCGTGATATATATATGTGTCTAGTGTTTATACTATAGTGTAACGTGTATAGTGTTATATATACTGTGTATAGTGTTATATATACTGTGTATAGTGTTATATATACTGTGTATAGTGTGATATATAGATATATATTGTGTATAATGTGTGTGATATATAGATATATATACTGTGTATAGTGTTATAATAACTGTGTGTTACTATATAGGGTGTGATATATAGATATATATATACTGTGTATAGTGTTATAATAACTGTGTGTTACTATATAGGGTGTGATATATAGATATATATACTGTGTATAGTGTTATAATAACTGTGTGTTACTTTATAGGGTGTGATATATAGATATATATACTGTGTATAGTGTTATAATAACTGTGTGTTACTATATAGGGTGTGATATATTTTATATATACTGTGTATAGTGTGATATATACTGTGTGTTACTATATAGGGTGTGATATATGTTATATATACTTTGTATAGTGTGATATATACTGTGTATAGTGTTATAATAACTGTGTGTTACTATATAGGGTGTGATATATATATATATATATATATATATATATACTGTGTATAGTGTTATATATATACTGTGTGTTACTATATAGGGTGTGATATATTTTATATATACTGTGTATAGTGTGATATATATATATATATATATATATATATATACTGTGTATAGTGTGTGTTACTATATAGGGTGTGATATATATATATATATATATATATATATATATATATATATATATATATATACTGTGTATAGTGTTATATATAGATATATACTGTGTATAATGTGTGTGATATATAGATATATATACTGTGTATAATGTGTGTGATATATAGATATATATATATACTGTGTATAATGTGTGTGATATATAGATATATACTGTGTATAGTGTGATATATAGATATATACTGTGTATAATGTGTGTGATATATAGATATATATTGTGTATAATGTGTGTGATATATAGATATATATACTGTGTATAGTGTTATAATAACTGTGTGTTACTATATAGGGTGTGTTATATATATATATATATATATATATATATATATATATATATATATACTGTGTATAGTGTTATATATATATATACTGTGTGTTACTATATAGGGTGTGATATATTTTATATATACTGTGTATAGTGTGATATATATATATATATATACTGTGTATAGTGTGTGTTACTATATAGGGTGTGATATATATATATATATACTGTGTATAGTGTTATCATAACTGTGTGTTACTATATAGGGTGTGATATATTTTATATATACTGTGTATAGTGTGATATATACTGTGTGTTACTATATAGTGTGATATATACTGTGTATAGTGTGATATATACTGTGTATAGTGTTATCATAACTCTGTGTTACTATATAGGGTGTGATATATAGATATACTGTTATATATACTGTGTATAGTGTTATATATATACTGTGTATAGTGTTATAATAACTGTGTTACTATATAGGGTGTGAAATATAGATATACTGTTATATATACTGTGTATAGTGTTATAATAACTGTGTGTTACTATATAGGGTGTGATATATATACTGTGTATAGTGTTATATATACTGTGTATAGTGTTATATATACTGTGTATAGTGTTATATATACTGTGTATAGTGTTATATATACTGTGTATAGTGTTATATATACTGTGTATAGTGTTATATATACTGTGTATAGTGTTATATATACTGTGTATAGTGTTATCATAACTGTGTGTTACTATATAGGGTGTGATATATAGATATACTGTTATATATACTGTGTATAGTGTTATAATAACTGTGTGTTACTATATAGGGTGTGATATATAGATATACTGTTATATATATATATACTGTGTATAGTGTTATACTGTGTATAGTGTTATATATATATATATATATATATATATATACATATACTGTGTATAGTGTTATAATAACTGTGTGTTACTATATAGGGTGTGATGTATAGATATACTGTTATATATACTGTGTATAGTGTGATATATACTGTGTATAGTGTTATAATAACTGTGTGTTACTATATAGGGTGTGATATATAGATATACTGTGTATAGTGTTATAATAACTGTGTGTTACTATATAGGGTGTGATATGTACTGTGTATAGTGTTATATATACTGTGTATAGTGTGATATATACTGTGTATAGTGTTATATATATATATATATATATATATATATATATATATATATATATATATACTGTGTATAGTGTTATATATATATATACTGTGTATAGTGTTATATATATATATACTGTGTATAGTGTTATATATATATACTGTGTATAGTGTTATATATACTGTGTGTTACTATATAGGGTGTGATATATACTGTGTATAGTGTTATATATACTGTGTATAGTGTGATATATATATACTGTGTATAGTGTGTGTTACTATATAGTGTGATATATAGATATATACTGTGTATAGTGTGTGTTACTATATAGGGTGTGATATATACTGTGTATTACTATATAGGGTGTGATATATAGATATACTGTTATATATACTGTGTGTTACTATATAGGGTGTGATATATAGATATACTGTTATATATACTGTGTATAGTGTTATAATAACTGTGTGTTACTATATAGGGTGTGATATATAGATATACTGTTATATATACTGTGTATAGTGTGATATATATACTGTGTATAGTGTTATAATAACTGTGTGTTACTATATAGGGTGTGATATATAGATATATACTGTGTATAGTGTTATAATAACTGTGTTACTGTATATAGGGTGTGATATATAGATATACTGTTTATAGTGTTTTTATATATATATATATATATATATATATATATATAACACTATACACAGTATATATAACAGTATATCTATATATCACACCCTATACAGTAACACACAGTTATTATAACACTATACACAGTATATATCACACCCTATACAGTAACACACAGTTATTATAACACTATACACAGTATATATCACACCCTATACAGTAACACAGTTATTATAACACTATACACAGTATATATCACACTATACAAAGTATATATAACAGTATATCTATATAACACACAGTTATTATAACACTATACACAGTATATATCACACTATACAAAGTATATATAACAGTATATCTATATATCACACCCTATATAGTAACACACAGTTATTATAACACTATACACAGTATATATCACACACTATACACAGTATATATATATATATATATATATATATATATATATATATATATATATATATATATATATATGTGTGTGTGATATATACTGTGTATAGTGTTATAATAACTGTGTGTTACTATATAGGGTGTGATATATAGATATACTGTTATATATACTGTGTATAGTGTTATAATAACTGTGTGTTACTATATAGGGTGTGATATATAGATATACTGTTATATATACTTTGTATAGTGTGATATATACTGTGTATAGTGTTATAATAACTGTGTGTTACTATATAGGGTGTGATATATAGATATACTGTTATATATACTTTGTATAGTGTGATATATACTGTGTATAGTGTTATAATAACTGTGTTACTGTATAGGGTGTGATATATACTGTGTATAGTGTTATAATAACTGTGTGTTACTGTATAGGGTGTGATATACACCCTATATCACTATATTATAATAACTGTGTGTTACTGTATAGGGTGTGATATATAGATATACTGTTATATATACTGTGTATAGTGTTATCATAACTGTGTGTTACTATATAGGGTGTGATATATAGATATACTGTTATATATACTGTGTATAGTGTTATCATAACTGTGTGTTACTATATAGGGTGTGATATATAGATATACTGTTATATATACTGTGTATAGTGTTATATATACTGTGTGTTACTATATAGGGTGTGATATATAGATATACTGTTATATATACTGTGTTATATATACTGTGTATAGTGTTATAATAACTGTGTGTTACTATATAGGGTGTGATATATAGATATACTGTTATATATATATATATATATATATATATATATATATATATATATATATATATATATATATATATATATATATATACTGTGTATAGTGTGATATATACTGTGTGTTACTATATAGGGTGTGATATATAGATATACTGTTATATATACTGTGTATAGTGTTATAATAACTGTGTGTTACTATATAGGGTGTGATATATAGATATACTGTTATATATACTGTGTATAGTGTTATATATACTGTGTGTTACTATATAGGGTGTGATATATAGATATACTGTTATATATACTGTGTAAAGTGTTATATATACTGTGTATAGTGTTATAATAACTGTGTGTTACTATATAGGGTGTGATATATAGATATACTGTTATATATATATATATATATACTGTGTATAGTGTTATATATACTGTGTGTTACTATATAGGGTGTGATATATAGATATACTGTTATATATACTGTGTATAGTGTTATATATATACTGTGTGTTACTATATAGGGTGTGATATATAGATATACTGTTATATATACTGTGTATAGTGTGTGTTACTATATAGGGTGTGATATATAGATATACTGTTATATATACTGTGTATAGTGTTATAATAACTGTGTGTTACTATATAGGGTGTGATATATAGATATACTGTTATATATATACTGTGTATAGTGTTATATACTGTGTTACTATATAGGGTGTGATATATAGATATACTGTTATATATATATATACTGTGTATAGTGTTATATATATACTGTGTGTTACTATATAGGGTGTGATATATAGATATACTGTGTATAGTGTTATATATATACTGTGTGTTACTATATAGGGTGTGATATATAGATATACTGTTATATATATACTGTGTATAGTGTTATATATATACTGTGTGTTACTATATAGGGTGTGATATATAGATATACTGTTATATCTACTGTGTATAGTGTTATATATACTGTGTGTTACTATATAGGGTGTGATATATAGATATACTGTTATATATATACTGTGTATAGTGTTATATATACTGTGTGTTACTATATAGGGTGTGATATATAGATATATACTGTGTATAGTGTTATCATAACTGTGTGTTACTATATAGGGTGTGATATATAGATATACTGTTATATATATATATACTGTGTATAGTGTTATAATAACTGTGTGTTACTATATAGGGTGTGATATATAGATATAATGTTATATATACTGTGTATAGTGTTATAATAACTGTGTGTTACTATATAGGGTGTGATATATAGATATATACTGTGTATAGTGTTATATATACTGTGTATAGTGTGATATATACTGTGTATAGTGTTATAATAACTGTGTGTTACTATATAGGGTGTGATATATAGATATGTTATATATACTGTGTATAGTGTTATAATAACTGTGTTACTATATAGGGTGTGATATATAGATATATACTGTGTATAGTGTTATATATACTGTGTATAGTGTTATATATACTGTGTATAGTGTTATAAATACTGTGTATAGTGTGATATATACTGTGTATAGTGTTATAATAACTGTGTGTTACTATATAGGGTGTGATATATAGATATACTGTTATATATATACTGTGTATAGTGTTATAACTGTGTTACTATATAGGGTGTGATATATAGATATACTGTTATATATATACTGTGTATAGTGTTTTTATATATATATATATATATATATAAGTGTGATATATACTGTGTGTTACTATATAGGGTGTGATATATAGATATACTGTGTATAGTGTTATATATATATATAGTGTGATATATACTGTGTATAGTGTGATCATAACTGTGTGTTACTATATAGGGTGTGATATATAGATATACTGTTATATATACTGTGTATAGTGTGTGTTACTATATAGGGTGTGATATATAGATATACTGTGTATAGTGTTATAATAACTGTGTGTTACTATATAGGGTGTGATATATAGATATATATACTGTGTATAGTGTTATAATAACTGTGTGTTACTATATAGGGTGTGATATATAGATATACTGTTATATATATATATATATATATATATATATATATATATACTGTGTATAGTGTTATAATAACTGTGTGTTACTATATAGGGTGTGATATATAGATATACTGTTATATATATATATATACTGTGTATAGTGTTATAATAACTGTGTGTTACTATATAGGGTGTGATATATAGATATACTGTTATATATACTGTGTATAGTGTTATATATATATATACTGTGTATAGTGTGATATATACTGTGTGTTACTATATAGGGTGTGATATATAGATATACTGTTATATATACTGTGTATAGTGTGATATATACTGTGTATAGTGTGATATATACTGTGTATAGTGTGATATATACTGTGTATAGTGTGATATATACTGTGTATAGTGTGATATATACTGTGTATAGTGTTATCATAACTGTGTTACTATATAGGGTGTGATATATAGATATACTGTTATATATACTGTGTATAGTGTTATATATACTGTGTGTTACTATATAGGGTGTGATATATAGATATACTGTTATATATACTGTGTATAGTGTTATAATAACTGTGTGTTACTATATAGGGTGTGATATATAGATATATACTGTGTATAGTGTTTTAATAACTGTGTGATATATAGATATATACTGTGTATAGTGTGTGTTACTATATAGGGTGTGATATATATATACTGTGTATAGTGTTATAATAACTGTGTTTTACTATATAGGGTGTGATATATAGATATACTGTTATATATACTGTGTATAGTGTTATAATAACTGTTACTATATAGGGTGTGATATATAGATATACTGTGTATAGTGTGATATATACTTTGTATAGTGTGTTACTATATAGGGTGTGATATATACTGGGTATAGTGTGTTACTATATAGGGTGTGATATATACTGGGTATAGTGTGTTACTATATAGGGTGTGATATATACTGGGTATAGTGTGTTACTATATAGGGTGTGATATATACTGGGTATAATGTGTTACTATATAGGGTGTGATATATACTGGGTATAGTGTGTTACTATATAGGGTGTGATATATACTGGGTATAGTGTGTTACTATATAGGGTGTGATATATACTGGGTATAGTGTGTTACTATATAGGGTGTGATATATAATGGGTATAGTGTGTTGCTATATAGGGTGTGATATATACTGGGTATAGTGTGTTGCTATATAGGGTGTGATATATACTGGGTATAGTGTGTTGCTATATAGGGTGTGATATATACTGGGTATAGTGTGTTACTATATAGGGTGTGATATATATACTGGGTATAGTGTGTTACTATATAGGGTGTGATATATATACTGGGTATAGTGTGTTACTATATAGGGTGTGATATATACTGGGTATAGTGTGTTACTATATAGGGTGTGATATATACTGGGTATAGTGTGTTACTATATAGGGTGTGATATATACTGGGTATAGTGTGTTACTATATAGGGTGTGATATATACTGGGTATAGTGTGTTACTATATAGGGTGTGATATATACTGGGTATAGTGTGTTACTATATAGGGTGTGATAGTTTTACTGTTATATAAATATATATATATATACTGTGTATAGTGTGTTACTATATAGGGTGTGATATATACAGGTGGCCCTCGGTTTACAACGGTTCAATTTAAGCCGTTTCAGAATAACAACCTTTTTTTTCAGTCATGTGACTATTGAAAAGCATTGAGAAGCAGTGCATTGATTAAAATAGCCTGTAGGTGGGGCTGTCCGCTTGTGTTGCAGCAAATATATGCAAGCCAAGCAATCTGAAATTAATTTGTGTAACTTGACCTGAGCTATCGAGCAGTTTTCAAAGGAACAAGATCTTCCTGTCTATAAATCAGTCCAGATTGAAATGCATAGAAAGAACTGTTTAAGAAAAATGCAAGTAAAGTCTGTGTTGTGTGATTATTTTATTAGGTTTATAATGCTGTTTAGCAAATGTTTTTGTTAATTTAACTTAGTTTAATTATATATTCTGTGTTGTGTGATTATTGTATTAGGTTTATAATGCTGTTTAGCATTTAAAGTCTTTATTTCAAAGCTTTAAAACTAATGTTTCTTCTGTTAAGTGTGATCAGTCCACGGGTCATCATTACTTCTGGGATATTACTCCTCCCCAACAGGAAGTGCAAGAGGATTCACCCAGCAGAGCTGCATATAGCTCCTCCCCTCTACGTCACTCCCAGTCATTCTCTTGCACCCAACGACTAGATAGGATGTGTGAGAGGACTATGGTGATTATACTTAGTTTTATATCTTCAATCAAAAGTTTGTTATTTTAAAATAGCACCGGAGTGTGTTATTACCTCTCTGGCAGAGTTTGAAGAAGAATCTACCAGAGTTTTGCTATGATTTTAGCCGGAGTAGTTAAGATCATATTGCTGTTCTCGGCCATCTGAGGAGTGAGGTAAACTTCAGATCAGGGGACAGCGGGCAGATGAATCTGCATAGAGGTATGTAGCAGTTTTTATTTTCTGACAATGGAATTGATGAGAAAATCCTGCCATACCGATATAATGTCATGTATGTATACTTTACACTTCAGTATTCTGGGGAATGGTACTTCACTAGAATTACACTGTAAGAAATACATAAAGCTGTTTAATATCTAGAGATTATGTTTAACGTTTTTGCTGGAATGTAAAATCGTTTTCATTTACTGAGGTACTGAGTGAATAAATGTTTGGGCACTATTTTTCCACTTGGCAGTTGCTTAATCTGTTTTTCTGACAGTTTCTGTTCTCCCTCACTGCTGTGTGTGTGGGGGAGGGGCCGTTTTTTGGCGCTTTTTCTATGCATCAAATATTTCAGTCAGCAACTCATTGTATTCCCTGCATGATCCGGTTCATCTCTACAGAGCTCAGGGGTCTTCAAACTTATTTTGAGGGAGGTAATTTCTCTCAGCAGAGCTGTGAGAATTATAGTTTGACTGAGATAAAAAACGTTTATTCTGTAATTTGTTTCCTGCTTTCAGAATTTGTTATCTTTGCTAATGGGATTAAACCTTTGCTAAAGTTGTGTTGTTTACAAGGATTGAGGCTATAACTGTTTCAATTTATTAATTTTCAACTGTCATAGATCTTCTGTGCTTCTTAAAGGCACAGTACATTTTAATATTATTCTAATTGAATTGTATTTCCAAGTTGCAAGTTTATTTGCTAGTGTGTTAAACATGTCTGATTCAGAGGATGATACCTGTGTCATTTGTTGCAATGCCAAAGTGGAGCCCAATAGAAATTTATGTACTAACTGTATTGATGCTACTTTAAATAAAAGTCAATCTGTACAAATTGAACAAATTTCACCAAACAACGAGGGGAGAGTTATGCCGACTAACTCGCCTCACGTGTCAGTACCTACATCTCCCGCTCAGAGGGAGGTGCGTGATATTGTAGCGCCGAGTACATCTGGGCGGCCATTACAAATCACATTACAGGATATGGCTACTGTTATGACTGAGGTTTTGGCTAAATTACCAGAACTAAGAGGTAAGCGTGATCACTCTGGGGTGAGAACAGAGTGCGCTGATAATATTAGGGCCATGTCAGACACTGCGTCACAGATGGCAGAACATGAGGACGGAGAACTTCATTCTGTGGGTGACGGTTCTGATCCAAACAGACTGGATTCAGATATTTAAAATTTTAAATTTAAACTGGAAAACCTCCGTGTATTACTAGGGGAGGTGTTAGCGGCTCTGAATGATTGTAACACAGTTGCAATACCAGAGAAAATGTGTAGGTTGGATAAATATTTTGCGGTACCGGCGAGTACTGAGGTTTTTCCTATACCTAAGAGACTTACTGAAATTGTTACTAAGGAGTGGGATAGACCCGGTGTGCCGTTCTCACCCCCTCCGATATTTAGAAAAATGTTTCCAATAGACGCCACCACAAGGGACTTATGGCAAACGGTCCCTAAGGTGGAGGGAGCAGTTTCTACCTTAGCTAAGCGTACCACTATCCCGGTGGAGGATAGCTGTGCTTTTTCAGATCCAATGGATAAAAAGTTAGAGGGTTACCTTAAGAAAATGTTTGTTCAACAAGGTTTTATATTGCAACCCCTTGCATGCATTGCGCCGATCACGGCTGCAGCGGCATTCTGGATTGAGTCTCTGGAAGAGAACATTGGTTCAGCTACTCTGGACGACATTACGTACAGGCTTAGAGTCCTTAAACTATCTAATTCATTCATTTTGAGGCCGTAGTACATCTTACTAAACTTACGGCGAAGAATTCAGGATTCGCCATTCAGGCACACAGGGCGCTGTGGCTAAAATCCTGGTCAGCTGATGTTACTTCTAAGTCTAAATTGCTTAATATACCTTTCAAAGGGCAGACCTTATTCGGGCCCGGGTTGAAAGAGATTATCGCTGACATTACAGGAGGTAAAGGCCATGCCCTGCCTCAGGACAAAGCCAAAGCCAAGACTAGACAGTCTAATTTTCGTTCCTTTCGTAATTTCAAAGCAGGAGCAGCATCAACTTCCTCTGCACCAAAACAGGAAGGAGCTGTTGCTCGCTACAGACAAGGCTGGAAACCTAACCAGTCCTGGAACAAGGGCAAGCAGACTAGGAAACCTGCTGCTGCCCCTAAAACGGCATGAATTGAGGGCCCCCGATCCGGGATCGGATCTAGTGGGGGGCAGACTTTCTCTCTTCGCCCAGGCTTGGGCAAGAGATGTTCAGGATCCCTGGGCGCTAGAGATAATATCTCAGGGATACCTTCTGGACTTCAAATACTCTCCTCCAAGAGAGAGATTTCATCTGTCAAGATTGTCAACAATCCAGACAAAGAAAGAGGCGTTTCTACGCTGCGTACAAGAGCTCTTGTTAATGGGAGTAATCCATCCAGTTCCACGATCGGAACAGGGACAGGGGTTTTACTCAAATCTGTTTGTGGTTCCCAAAAAAGAGGGAACTTTCAGACCAATCCTGGACTTAAAGATCCTAAACAAATTCCTAAGAGTTCCATCGTTCAAGATGGAGACTATTCGGACAATTTTACCTATGATCCAAGAGGGTCAATACATGACCACTGTAGATTTAAAGATGCTTACCTTCACATACCGATTCACAAAGATCATTATCGGTACCTAAGGTTTGCCTTCCTAGACAGGCATTACCAGTTTGTGGCTCTTCCATTCGGATTGGCTACAGCTCCAAGAATCTTCACAAAGGTTCTGGGTGCTCTTCTGGCGGTACTAAGACCGCGGGGAATCTCGGTAGCTCCATACCTAGACGACATTCTGATACAAGCTTCAAGCTTTCAAACTGCCAAGTCTCATACAGAGTTAGTGCTGGCATTTCTAAGGTCACATGGATGGAAGGTGAACGAAAAGAAAAGTTCACTCGTTCCACTCACAAGAGTTCCCTTCCTGGGGACTCTTATAGATTCTGTAGAAATGAAGATTTACCTGACAGAGGACAGGCTAACAAGACTTCAAAGTGCTTGCCGCACCCTTCATTCCATTCAACACCCGTCAGTGGCTCAATGCATGGAGGTAATCGGCTTAATGGTAGCGGCAATGGACATAGTACCCTTTGCACGCTTACACCTCAGACCACTGCAACTGTGCATGCTAAGTCAGTGGAATGGGGATTACTCAGACTTATCCCCTTCTCTGAATCTGGATCAAGAGACCAGAAATTCTCTTCTATGGTGGCTTTCTCGGCCACATCTGTCCAGGGGGATGCCATTCAGCAGACCAGACTGGACAATTGTAACAACAGACGCCAGCCTTCTAGGTTGGGGTGCCGTCTGGAATTCTCTGAAGGCTCAGGGACAATGGAGTCAGGAGGAGAGTCTCCTGCCAATAAACATTCTGGAATTGAGAGCAGTTCTCAATGCCCTCCTGGCTTGGCCCCAGTTGACAACTCGGGGGTTCATCAGGTTTCAGTCGGACAACATAACGACTGTAGCTTACATCAACCATCAGGGAGGGACAAGAAGCTCCCTAGCTATGATGGAAGTATCAAAGATAATTTGCTGGGCAGAGTCTCACTCTTGCCACCTGTCAGCAATCCACATCCCGGGAGTGGAGAACTGGGAGGCGGATTTCTTAAGTCGTCAGACTTTTCATCCGGGGGAGTGGGAACTTCATCCGGAGGTCTTTGCCCAAATACTTCGACGTTGGGGCAAACCAGAGATAGATCTCATGGCGTCTCGACAGAACGCCAAGCTTCCTCGTTACGGGTCCAGATCCAGGGATCCAGGAGCAGTCCTGATAGATGCTCTGACAGCACCTTGGGACTTCAGGATGGCTTACGTGTTTCCACCCTTCCCGTTGCTTCCTCGATTGATTGCCAGAATCAAACAAGAGAGAGCATCAGTGATTCTAATAGCACCTGCGTGGCCACGCAGGACTTGGTATGCAGACCTGGTGGACATGTCATCCTGTCCACCTTGGTCTCTACCTCTGAAACAGGACCTTCTGATACAGGGTCCCTTCAAACATCAAAATCTAATTTCTCTGAAGCTGACTGCTTGGAAATTGAACGCTTGATTTTATCAAGACGTGGATTTTCTGAGTCAGTTATTGATACCTTAATACAGGCTAGGAAACCTGTTACCAGAAAGATTTACCATAAGATATGGCGTAAATACCTATATTGGTGTGAATCCAAAGGTTACTCTTGGAGTAAGGTTAGGATTCCTAGGATATTGTCTTTTCTACAAGAAGGTTTAGAAAAGGGTTTATCTGCTAGTTCATTAAAGGGACAGATCTCAGCTCTGTCCATTCTGTTACACAAACGTCTGTCAGAAGTTCCTGACGTCCAGGCTTTTTGTCAGGCTTTGGCCAGAATTAAGCCTGTGTTTAAAACTGTTGCTCCACCATGGAGTTTAAACCTTGTTCTTAATGTTTTACAGGGCGTTCCGTTTGAACCCCTTCATTCCATTGATATAAAGTTGTTATCTTGGAAAGTTCTATTTTTAATGGCTATTTCCTCGGCTCGAAGAGTCTCTGAATTATCAGCCTTACATTGTGATTCTCCTCATTTGATTTTTCATTCGGATAAGGTAGTCCTGCGTACTAAACCTGGGTTCTTACCTAAGGTAGTTACTAACAGGAATATCAATCAAGAGATTGTTGTTCCTTCTTTATGCCCAAATCCTTCTTCAAAGAAGGAACGTCTACTGCACAACCTGGATGTAGTCCGTGCTCTAAAATTTTACTTACAGGCAACTAAGGAATTTCGACAAACGTCTTCTCTGTTTGTCATTTACTCTGGGCAGAGGAGAGGTCAAAAAGCTTCCGCTACCTCTCTTTCTTTTTGGCTTCGTAGCATAATTCGTTTAGCTTATGAGACTGCTGGACAGCAGCCTCCTGAAAGAATTACAGCTCATTCTACTAGAGCTGTGGCTTCCACTTGGGCCTTCAAGAATGAGGCCTCTGTTGAGCAGATTTGCAAGGCTGCAACTTTGTCTTCGCTTCATACTTTTTCCAAATTTTACAAATTTGACACTTTTGCTTCATCGGAGGCTATTTTTGGGAGAAAGGTTCTTCAGGCAGTGGTTCCTTCTGTATAAAGAGCCTGCCTATCCCTCCCGTCATCCGTGTACTTTTGCTTTGGTATTGGTATCCCAGAAGTAATGATGACCCGTGGACTGATCACACTTAACAGAAGAAAACATAATTTATGCTTACCTGATAAATTACTTTCTTCTGTAGTGTGATCAGTCCACGGCCCGCCCTGTTTTTAAGGCAGGTAAATATTTTTTAATTTATACTCCAGTCACCACTTCACCCTTGGCTTTTCCTTTCTCGTTGGTCCTTGGTCGAATGACTGGGAGTGACGTAGAGGGGAGGAGCTATATGCAGCTCTGCTGGGTGAATCCTCTTGCACTTCCTGTTGGGGAGGAGTAATATCCCAGAAGTAATGATGACCCGTGGACTGATCACACTACAGAAGAAAGGAATTTATCAGGTAAGCATAAATTATGTTTTAAGTGTTACTTATGACAATTTTGAGAGGGGCCTGGAACCTAACTCCCTCACTTCCCATTGACTTACATTATAAACTGGGTTTCAATTTACAACGGTTTCGATTTACAACCATTCCTTCTGGAACCTAACCCTGGCGTAAACTGAGGGCTACCTGTACTGTGTATAGTGTGTTACTATATAGGGTGTGATATATAGATAGATATATACTGTGTATAGTGTGTGTGTTACTATATAGGGTGTGATATATAGATATACTGTGTAAAGTGTTATAATAACTGTGTGTTACTATATAGGGTGTGATATATAGATATACTGTTATATATACTGTGTATAGTGTTATAATAACTGTGTGTTACTATATAGGGTGTGATATATAGATATATACTGTGTATAGTGTGATATATACTGTGTATAGTGTGTGTTACTATATAGGGTGTGATATATAGATATATACTGTGTATAGTGTTATAATAACTGTGTGTTACTATATAGGGTGTGATATATAGATATATACTGTGTATAGTGTGATATATACTGTGTATAGTGTGTGTTACTATATAGGGTGTGATATATAGATATATACTGTGTATAGTGTGATATATACTGTGTATAGTGTGTTACTATATAGGGTGTGATATATAGATATATACTGTGTATAGTGTGTGTTACTATATAGGGTGTGATATATAGATATACTGTTATATATACTGAATAAAGTGTTATAATAACTGTGTGTTACTATATAGGGTGTGATATATAGATATACTGTTATATATACTGTGTATAGTGTTATAATAACTGTGTGTTACTATATAGGGTGTGATATATAGATATATACTGTGTATAGTGTGTGTTACTATATAGGGTGTGATATATAGATATACTGTTATATATACTGTGTATAGTGTTATAATAACTGTGTGTTACTATATACGGTGTGATATATAT
>NW_026513090.1:20000-35000 GCF_027579735.1 Bombina bombina
TCGGCTGATGTAACTTCTAAGTCCAAATTACTTAATATACCTTTCTCCAACATAGGTGTGTCCGGTCCACGGCGTCATCCTTACTTGTGGGATATTCTCCTCCCCAACAGGAAATGGCAAAGAGCCCAGCAAAGCTGGTCACATGATCCCTCCTAGGCTCCGCCTACCCCAGTCATTCTCTTTGCCGTTGTACAGGCAACATCTCCACGGAGATGGCTTAGAGTTTTTTAGTGTTTAACTGTAGTTTTTATTATTCAATCAAGAGTTTGTTATTTTGAAATAGTGCTGGTATGTACTATTTACTCAGAAACAGAAAAGAGATGAAGATTTCTGTTTGTATGAGGAAAATGATTTTAGCAACCGTAACTAAAATCCATGGCTGTTCCACACAGGACTGTTGAGAGCAATTAACTTCAGTTGGGGGAACAGTATGCAGTCTCTTGCTGCTTGAGGTATGACACATTCTAACAAGACGATGTAATGCTGGAAGCTGTCATTTTCCCTATGGGATCCGGTAAGCCATGTTTATTACGATCGTAAATAAGGGCTTCACAAGGGCTTATTAAGACTGTAGACTTTTTTTGGGCTAAATCGATTCATTATTAACACATATTTAGCCTTGAGGAATCATTTTATCTGGGTATTTTGATATAATAATATCGGCAGGCACTGTATTAGACACCTTATACCTTAGGGGCTTTCCCAAAGCATAAGCAGAGCCTCATTTTCGCGCCGGTGTGGCGCACTTGTTTTTGAGAGGCATGGCATGCAGTCGCATGTGAGAGGAGCTCTGACACTTAGAAAGGACTTTCTGAAGGCGTCATTTGGTATCGTATTCCCCTTTGGGCTTGGTTGGGTCTCAGCAAAGCAGATACCAGGGACTGTAAAGGGGTTAAAGTTTAAAACGGCTCCGGTTCCGTTATTTTAAGGGTTAAAGCTTCCAAATTTGGTGTGCAATACTTTTAAGGCTTTAAGACACTGTGGTGAAAATTTGGTGAATTTTGCACAATTCCTTCATGTTTTTTCGCAATTGCAGTAATAAAGTGTGTTCAGTTTAAAATTTAAAGTGACAGTAACGGTTTTATTTTAAAAGTTTTTTGTACTTTGTTATCAAGTTTATGCCTGTTTAACATGTCTGAACTACCAGATAGACTGTGTTCTGAATGTGGGGAAGCCAGAATTCCTATTCATTTAAATAAATGTGATTTATGTGATAATGACAATGATGCCCAAGATGATTCCTCAAGTGAGGGGAGTAAGCATGGTACTGCATCATTCCCTCCTTCGTCTACACGAGTCTTGCCCACTCAGGAGGCCCCTAGTACATCTAGCGCGCCAATACTCCTTACTATGCAACAATTAACGGCTGTAATGGATAATTCTGTCAAAAACATTTTAGCCCAAATGAACACTTGTCAGCGTAAGCGCGGCTGCTCTGTTTTAGATACTGAAGAGCATGGCAACGCTGATACTAATATCTCTGAAGGGCCCCTAACCCAGTCTGATGGGGCCAGGGAAGTTTTGTCTGAGGGAGAAATTACTGATTCAGGGAACATTTCTCAACAGGCTGAACCTGATGTGATTGCATTTAAATTTAAGTTGGAACATCTCCGCATTCTGCTTAAGGAGGTATTATCCACTCTGGATGATTGTGACAAGTTGGTCATCCCAGAGAAACTATGTAAAATGGACAAGTTCCTAGAGGTGCCGGGGCTCCCAGAAGCTTTTCCTATACCCAAGCGGGTGGCGGACATTGTTAATAAAGAATGGGAAAGGCCCGGTATTCCTTTCGTCCCTCCCCCCATATTTAAAAAATTGTTTCCTTTGGTCGACCCTAGAAAGGACTTATGGCAGACAGTCCCCAAGGTCGAGGGGGCGGTTTCCACTTTAAACAAACGCACCACTATACCCATAGAGGATAGTTGTGCTTTCAAAGATCCTATGGATAAAAAATTAGAAGGTTTGCTTAAAAAGATGTTTGTTCAGCAGGGTTACCTTCTACAACCAATTGCATGCATTGTCCCTGTCGCTACAGCCGCATGTTTCTGGTTCGATGAGCTGATAAAGGCGGTCGATAGTGATTCTCCTCCTTATGAGGAGATTATGGACAGAATCAATGCTCTCAAATTGGCTAATTCTTTCACCCTAGACGCCACTTTGCAATTGGCTAGGTTAGCGGCTAAGAATTCTGGGTTTGCTATTGTGGCGCGCAGAGCGCTTTGGTTGAAATCTTGGTCGGCTGATGCGTCTTCCAAGAACAAGCTACTTAACATTCCTTTCAAGGGGAAAACGCTGTTTGGCCCTGACTTGAAAGAGATTATCTCTGATATCACTGGGGGTAAGGGCCACGCCCTTCCTCAGGATCGGCCTTTCAAGGCAAAAAATAAACCTACTTTTCGTCCCTTTCGTAGAAACGGACCAGCCCGAGGTGCTACGTCCTCTAAGCAAGAGGGTAATACTTCTCAAGCCAAGCCAGCTTGGAGACCAATGCAAGGCTGGAACAAGGGAAAGCAGGCCAAGAAACCTGCCACTGCTACCAAGACTGCATGAAAAGTTGGCCCCCGATCCGGGACCGGATCTGGTGGGGGGCAGACTCTCTCTCTTCGCTCAGGCTTGGGCAAGAGATGTTCTGGATCCTTGGGCGCTAGAAATAGTCTCCCAAGGTTATCTTCTGGAATTCAAGGGACTTCCCCCAAGGGGGAGGTTCCACAGGTCTCAGTTGTCTTTAGACCACATAAAAAGACAGGCATTCTTACATTGTGTAGAAGACCTGTTAAAAATGGGAGTGATTCATCCTGTTCCATTAAGAGAACAAGGGATGGGGTTCTACTCCAATCTGTTCATAGTTCCCAAAAAAGAGGGAACGTTCAGACCAATCTTAGATCTCAAGATCTTAAACAAGTTTCTCAAGGTTCCATCGTTCAAGATGGAAACCATTCGAACTATTCTTCCTTCCATCCAGGAAGGTCAATTCATGACCACGGTGGATTTAAAGGATGCGTATCTACATATTCCTATCCACAAGGAACATCATCGGTTCCTGAGGTTCGCATTCCTGGACAAGCATTACCAGTTCGTGGCGCTTCCTTTCGGATTAGCCACTGCTCCAAGGATTTTCACAAAGGTACTAGGGTCCCTTCTAGCTGTGCTAAGACCAAGGGGCATTGCTGTAGTACCTTACTTGGACGACATTCTGATTCAAGCGTCGTCCCTTCCTCAAGCAAAGGCTCACACGGACATCGTCCTGGCCTTTCTCAGATCTCACGGATGGAAAGTGAACGTGGAAAAGAGTTCTCTATCTCCGTCAACAAGGGTTCCCCTCTTGGGAACAATAATAGACTCCTTAGAAATGAGGATATTTCTGACAGAGGCCAGAAAAACAAAGCTTCTAGACTCTTGTCGGATACTTCATTCCGTTCCTCTTCCTTCCATAGCTCAGTGCATGGAAGTGATCGGGTTGATGGTAGCGGCAATGGACATAGTTCCTTTTGCGCGCATTCATCTAAGACCATTACAACTGTGCATGCTCAGTCAGTGGAATGGGGATTATACAGACTTGTCTCCGAAGATACAAGTAAATCAGAGGACCAGAGACTCACTCCGTTGGTGGCTGTCCCTGGACAACCTGTCACAAGGGATGACATTCCGCAGACCAGAGTGGGTCATTGTCACGACCGACGCCAGTCTGATGGGCTGGGGCGCGGTCTGGGGAGCCCTGAAAGCTCAGGGTCTTTGGTCTCGGGAAGAATCTCTTCTACCGATAAATATTCTGGAACTGAGAGCGATATTCAATACTCTCAAGGCTTGGCCTCAGCTAGCGAGGGCCAAGTTCATACGGTTTCAATCAGACAACATGACAACTGTTGCGTACATCAACCATCAGGGGGGAACAAGGAGTTCTCTAGCGATGGAAGAAGTGACCAAAATCATTCTATGGGCGGAGTCTCACTCCTGCCACCTGTCCGCTATCCACATCCCAGGAGTGGAAAATTGGGAAGCGGATTTTCTGAGTCGTCAGACATTGCATCCGGGGGAGTGGGAACTCCATCCGGAAATCTTTGCCCAAGTCACTCAGCTGTGGGGCATTCCAGACATGGATCTGATGGCCTCTCGTCAGAACTTCAAAGTTCCTTGCTACGGGTCCAGATCCAGGGATCCCAAGGCGGCTCTAGTGGATGCACTAGTAGCACCTTGGACCTTCAAACTAGCTTATGTGTTCCCGCCGTTTCCTCTCATCCCCAGGCTGGTAGCCAGGATCAATCAGGAGAGGGCGTCGGTGATCTTGATAGCTCCTGCGTGGCCACGCAGGACTTGGTATGCAGATCTGGTGAATATGTCATCGGCTCCACCTTGGAAGCTACCTTTGAGACGAGACCTTCTTGTTCAGGGTCCGTTCGAACATCCGAACCTGGTTTCACTCCAGCTGACTGCTTGGAGATTGAACGCTTGATTTTATCGAAGCGAGGGTTCTCAGATTCTGTTATCGATACTCTTGTTCAGGCCAGAAAGCCTGTAACTAGAAAAATTTACCACAAAATTTGGAAAAAATATATCTGTTGGTGTGAATCTAAAGGATTCCCTTGGGACAAGGTTAAGATTCCTAAGATTCTATCCTTCCTTCAAGAAGGATTGGAAAAAGGATTATCTGCAAGTTCCCTGAAGGGACAGATTTCTGCCTTGTCTGTGTTACTTCACAAAAAGCTGGCAGCTGTGCCAGATGTTCAAGCCTTTGTTCAGGCTCTGGTTAGAATTAAGCCTGTTTACAAACCTTTGACTCCTCCTTGGAGTCTCAATTTAGTTCTTTCAGTTCTTCAGGGGGTTCCGTTTGAACCCTTACATTCCGTTGATATTAAGTTATTATCTTGGAAAGTTTTGTTTTTAGTTGCAATCTCTTCTGCTAGAAGAGTTTCAGAATTATCTGCTCTGCAGTGTTCTCCTCCTTATCTGGTGTTCCATGCAGATAAGGTGGTTTTACGTACTAAGCCTGGTTTTCTTCCAAAAGTTGTTTCTAACAAAAACATTAACCAGGAGATTATCGTACCTTCTCTGTGTCCGAAACCAGTTTCAAAGAAGGAACGTTTGTTGCACAATTTGGATGTTGTTCGCGCTCTAAAATTCTATTTAGATGCTACAAAGGATTTTAGACAAACATCTTCCTTGTTTGTTGTTTATTCTGGTAAAAGGAGAGGTCAAAAAGCAACTTCTACCTCTCTCTCTTTTTGGATTAAAAGCATCATCAGATTGGCTTACGAGACTGCCGGACGGCAGCCTCCCGAAAGAATCACAGCTCATTCCACTAGGGCTGTGGCTTCCACATGGGCCTTCAAGAACGAGGCTTCTGTTGATCAGATATGTAGGGCAGCGACTTGGTCTTCACTGCACACTTTTACCAAATTTTACAAGTTTGATACTTTTGCTTCTTCTGAGGCTATTTTTGGGAGAAAGGTTTTGCAAGCCGTGGTGCCTTCCATTTAGGTGACCTGATTTGCTCCCTCCCTTCATCCGTGTCCTAAAGCTTTGGTATTGGTTCCCACAAGTAAGGATGACGCCGTGGACCGGACACACCTATGTTGGAGAAAACAGAATTTATGTTTACCTGATAAATTACTTTCTCCAACGGTGTGCCCGGTCCACGGCCCGCCCTGGTTTTTTTAATCAGGTCTGATAATTTATTTTCTTTAACTACAGTCACCACGGTAACATATGGTTTCTCCTATGCAAATATTCCTCCTTAACGTCGGTCGAATGACTGGGGTAGGCGGAGCCTAGGAGGGATCATGTGACCAGCTTTGCTGGGCTCTTTGCCATTTCCTGTTGGGGAGGAGAATATCCCACAAGTAAGGATGACGCCGTGGACCGGACACACCGTTGGAGAAAGTAATTTATCAGGTAAACATAAATTCTGTTTTCAAGGGGCAAACTTTATTTGGGCCCGGTTTGAAAGAAATTATCGCTGACATTACAGGAGGTAAGGGCCACGCTCTACCTCAAGACAAAGCCAAAGCTAAGGCTAGACAGTCTAATTTTCGTCCCTTTCGGAATTTCAAAGCAGGTGCAGCATCAACTTCCACTGCACCAAAACAGGAAGGAGCTGTTGCTCGTTACAGACAAGGCTGGAAACCTAACCAGTCCTGGAATAAGGGCAAGCAGGCCAGAAAACCTGCTGCTGCCCCTAAGACAGCATGAACCGAGGGCCCCCGATCCGGGACCGGATCTAGTGGGGGGCAGACTCTCTCTCTTCGCCCAGGCTTGGGCAAGAGATGTCCAGGATCCCTGGGCGTTAGAATCATATCTCAGGGATACCTTCTAGACTTCAAATTATCTCCCCCAAGAGGGAGATTTCATCTGTCAAGGTTGTCAACAAACCAAATAAAGAAAGACGCGTTTCTACGCTGTGTACAAGATCTATTATTAATGGGAGTGATCCATCCGGTTCCGCGGTCGGAACAAGGACAAGGGTTTTACTCAAACCTGTTTGTGGTTCCCAAAAAAGAGGGAACTTTCAGGCCAATCTTGGATTTAAAGATCCTAAACAAATTCCTAAGAGTTCCATCGTTCAAAATGGAAACTATTCGGACAATTTTACCCATGATCCAAAAGGGTCAGTACATGACCACAGTGGATTTAAAGGATGCTTACCTTCACATACCGATTCACAAAGATCATTACCGGTATCTAAGGTTTGCCTTCTTAGACAGGCATTACCAGTTTGTAGCCCTTCCATTCGGATTGGCTACGGCTCCAAGAATCTTCACAAAGGTTCTGGGTGCCCTTCTAGCGGTTCTGAGACCGCGAGGAATTTCGGTAGCTCCGTACCTAGACGACATTCTGATTCAAGCTTCAAGCTTTCAAACTGCCAAGTCTCATACAGAGTTAGTTCTGGCATTTCTAAGGTCGCATGGATGGAAAGTGAACGAAAAGAAGAGTTCTCTCTTGCCTCTCACAAGAGTTCCATTCTTGGGAACTCTTATAGATTCTGTAGAAATGAAGATTTATCTGACAGAAGACAGATTAACAAAGCTTCTAAATGCATGCCGTGTCCTTCATTCCATTCAACTCCCGTCAGTAGCTCAATGCATGGAGGTGATCGGCTTAATGGTAGCAGCAATGGACATAGTACCCTTTGCACGCCTACATCTCAGACCGCTGCAATTGTGCATGCTGAGTCAGTGGAATGGGGATTACTCAGATTTGTCCCCCACTCTGAATCTGGATCAAGAGACCAGAAACTCTCTTCTATGGTGGCTTTCTCGGCCACATCTGTCCAGGGGGATGCCGTTCAGCAGGCCGGACTGGACAATTGTAACAACAGACGCCAGCCTTCTAGGTTGGGGCGCTGTCTGGAATTCTCTGAAGGCTCAGGGACAATGGAGTCAGGAGGAAAGTCTCCTGCCAATAAACATTCTGGAATTGAGAGCAGTTCTCAATGCCCTTCTAGCTTGGCCCCAGTTAAAGACTCGGGGGTTCATCAGGTTTCAGTCGGACAACATCACGACTGTAGCTTACATCAACCATCAGGGAGGGACAAGAAGCTCCCTATCAATGATAGAAGTATCAAAGATAATTCGCTGGGCAGAGTCTCACTCTTGCCACCTATCAGCAATCCACATCCCGGGAGTGGAGAACTGGGAGGCGGATTTCTTGAGTCGCCAGACTCTTCATCCGGGGGAGTGGGAACTTCATCCGGAGATCTTTGCCCAAATACTTCGACGTTGGGGCAAACCAGAGATAGATCTCATGGCGTCTCGCCAGAACGCCAAACTTCCTCGCTACGGATCCAGATCCAGGGATCCGGGAGCGGTTCTGATAGATGCTTTGACAGCACCTTGGAACTTCAGGATGGCTTATGTGTTTCCACCCTTCCCGCTGCTTCCTCGATTGATTGCCAAAATCAAACAGGAGAGAGCATCGGTGATTCTAATAGCGCCTGCATGGCCGCGCAGGACTTGGTATGCAGATCTAGTGGACATGTCATCCTGTCCGCCTTGGTCTCTACCTCTAAGACAGGACCTTCTGTTTCAGGGTCCATTCAAACATCAAAGTCTAACTTCTCTGAAGCTGACTGCTTGGAAATTGAACGCTTGATTTTATCAAAACGTGGTTTTTCTGAGTCGGTTATTGATACCCTGATACAGGCTAGGAAGCCTGTTACCAGAAAGATTTACCATAAAATATGGCGTAAATACCTATACTGGTGTGAATCCAAAGATTACTCCTGGAGTAAGGTTAGGATTCCTAGGATATTGTCTTTTCTACAAGAAGGTTTAGAAAAGGGTTTATCGGCTAGCTCATTAAGGGGACAGATCTCAGCTCTGTCCATCTTGTTGCACAGGCGTCTGTCAGAAAATTCAGACATCCAGGCCTTTTGTCAGGCTTTAGCTAGGATCAAGCCTGTGTTTAAAACTGTTGCTCCGCCATGGAGTTTAAACTTAGTTCTTAACGTTTTACAGGGTGTTCCGTTTGAACCCCTTCATTCCATTGATATAAAATTGTTATCTTGGAAAGTTCTATTTTTAATGGCTATTTCCTCGGCTCGAAGAGTCTCTGAGTTATCAGCCCTACATTGTGATTCTCCTTATCTGATCTTTCACTCAGACAAGGTAGTTCTGCGTACTAAACCTGGGTTCTTACCTAAGGTTGTCTCTAACAGGAATATCAATCAAGAGATTGTTGTTCCATCCTTGTGTCCAAATCCTTCTTCAAAGAAGGAACGTCTTCTACACAATCTGGATGTAGTTCGTGCCCTCAAGTTCTACTTGCAGGCAACTAAAGATTTTCGCCAAACTTCTTCCCTGTTTGTCGTTTATTCTGGACAGAGGAGAGGTCAAAAAGCTTCTGCTACCTCTCTCTCTTTTTGGCTTCGTAGCATAATACGTTTAGCCTATGAGACTGCTGGACAGCAGCCTCCTGAAAGAATTACAGCTCATTCCACTAGAGCTGTGGCTTCCACTTGGGCCTTTAAGAATGAGGCCTCTGTTGAACAGATTTGCAAGGCTGCAACTTGGTCTTCGCTTCATACTTTTTCCAAATTTTACAAATTTGACACTTTTGCTTCTTCGGAGGCTATTTTTGGGAGAAAGGTTCTTCAGGCAGTGGTTCCTTCTGTATAATGAGCCTGCCTATCCCTCCCGTCATCCGTGTACTTTTGCTTTGGTATTGGTATCCCAGAAGTAATGATGACCCGTGGACTGATCACACATAACAGAAGAAAACATAATTTATGCTTACCTGATAAATTCCTTTCTTCTGTTGTGTGATCAGTCCACGGCCCGCCCTGTTTTTTTAAGGCAGGTAAATATTTTTAAAATTATAATTCAGTCACCACTACACCCTTGGCTTCTCCTTTCTCGTTGGTCTTTGGTCGAATGACTGGAGGTGACGTAGAGGGGAGGAGCTATATAGCAACTCTGCTGGGTGAATCCTCTTGCACTTCCTGTAGGGGAGCAGATAATATCCCAGAAGTAATGATGACCCGTGGACTGATCACACAACAGAAGAAAGGAATTTATCAGGTAAGCATAAATTATGTTATATATATATATACTGTGTATAGTGTGATATATACTGTGTATAGTGTGTGTTACTATATAGGGTGCGATTTGTATAGTGTGTGTTACTAAATAGGGTGTGATATATATATATATATATATATATATATATATATATATATATATACTGTGTATAGTGTGTGTTATATATATACTGTGTATAGTGTGTGTTATATATATACTGTGTATAGTGTGTGTTATATATATATACTGTGTATAGTGTGTTATATATATATATATATATATATATATATATATATATATATATATATATATATATATATATATATATATACTGTGTATAGTGTGATATATAGATATATATATACTGTGTATAGTGTGATATATAGATATATATATACTGTGTATAGTGTGATATATAGATATATATACTGTGTATAGTGTGATATATAGATATACTGTTATATATAGTGTGTGTTACTATATAGAGTGATATATATATATATATATATATATATATATATATATTGTGTATAGTGTGATATATACTGTGTATAGTGTGTGATATATAGATATATACTGTGTATAGTGTGTGTTACTATATAGGGTGTGGGTAAAATCTTAGTTTAGCATTCTTAATTATTTTCTCAGCCATATCTCATTATTTTCCTACAAAAATTGGTGTGGGAGTTCAGAAGAGGGCTGCCAACAATGCTGTAATGTTTGTGTCTTCAGGAACAAAAAGGGGAGCCATTTTTCGGGGTGTAAAGTCCCTGTTTTCCCCATAGACTTTCCACAGCCAGCTCTGCTCACCTACATGGATACATTGTATCAAACCCTCAGCCTACAGCTTTTATACATTTGTAACTGTTTACTGTACACAGACTTATAGCAGCTCTGTCAGTAACAACTGTACACAGACACTAAAGCAGCCCTCTCAGTAACAACTGTACACACACTTATAGCAGCCCTCTCAGTAACAACTGTACACAGACACTAAAGCAGCCCTCTCAGTAACAACTGTACACAGACACTAAAGCAGCCCTCTCAGTAACAACTGTACACAGACACTAAAGCAGCCCTCTCAGTAACAACTGTACACAGACACTTAAAGCAGCCCTCTCAGTAACAACTGTACACAGACACTAAAGCAGCCCTCTCAGTAACAACTGTACACAGACACTAAATCAGCCCTCTCAGTAACAACTGTACACAGACACTAAAGCAGCCCTCTCAGTAACAACTGTACACAGACACTTATAGCAGCCCTCTCAGTAACAACTGTACACAGACACTTATAGCAGCCCTCTCAGTAACAACTGTACACAGACACTTATAGCAGCCCTCTCAGTAACAACTGTACACAGACACTAAAGCAGCCCTCTCAGTAACAACTGTAAACAGACACTAAAGCAGCCCTCTCAGTAACAACTGTACACAGACACTAAAGCAGCCCTCTCAGTAACAACTGTACACAGACACTAAAGCAGCCCTCTCAGTAACAACTGTACACAGACACTAAAGCAGCCCTCTCAGTAACAACTGTACACAGACACTAAAGCAGCCCTCTCAGTAACAACTGTACACAGACACTAAAGCAGCCCTCTCAGTAACAACTGTAAACAGACACTAAAGCAGCCCTCTCAGTAACAACTGTACACAGACACTAAAGCAGCCCTCTCAGTAACAACTGTAAACAGACACTAAAGCAGCCCTCTTAGTAACAACTGTACACAGACACTAAAGCAGCCCTCTCAGTAACAACTGTACACAGACACTAAAGCAGCCCTCTCAGTAACAACTGTACACAGACACTAAAGCAGCCCTCTCAGTAACAACTGTACACAGACACTTATAGCAGCTCTGTCAGTAACAACTGTACACAGACACTAAAGCAGCCCTCTCAGTAACTACTGTACACAGACACTAAAGCAGCCCTCTCAGTAACAACTGTACACAGACACTAATAGCAGCTCTGTCAGTAACAACTGTACACAGACACTAAAGCAGCCCTCTCAGTAACTACTGTACACAGACACTTATAGCAGCCCTCTCAGTAACAACTGTACACAGACACTAAAGCAGCCCTCTCAGTAACAACTGTACACAGACACTAAAGCAGCCCTCTCAGTAACAACTGTACACAGACACTTATAGCAGCCCTCTCAGTAACAACTGTACACAGACACTAAAGCAACCCTCTCAGTAACAACTGTACACAGACACTTATAGCAGCCCTCTCAGTAACAACTGTACACAGACACTTATAGCAGCCCTCTCAGTAACAACTGTACACAGACACTAAAGCAGCCCTCTCAGTAACAACTGTACACAGACACTTATAGCAGCCCTCTCAGTAACAACTGTACACAGACACTAAAGCAGCCCTCTCAGTAACAACTGTACACAGACACTAAAGCAGCCCTCTCAGTAACAACTGTACACAGACACTAAAGCAGCCCTCTCAGTAACAACTGTACACAGACACTTATAGCAGCCCTCTCAGTAACAACTGTACACAGACACTAAAGCAACCCTCTCAGTAACAACTGTACACAGACACTTATAGCAGCCCTCTCAGTAACAACTGTACACAGACACTTATAGCAGCCCTCTCAGTAACAACTGTACACAGACACTAAAGCAGCCCTCTCAGTAACAACTGTACACAGACACTTATAGCAGCCCTCTCAGTAACAACTGTACACAGACACTTATAGCAGCCCTCTCAGTAACAACTGTACACAGACACTAAAGCAGCCCTGTCAGTAACAACTGTACACAGACACTTATAGCAGCCCTCTCAGTAACAACTGTACACAGACACTAAAGCAGCCCTCTCAGTAACAACTGTACACAGACACTTAAAGCAGCCCTCTCAGTAACAACTGTACACAGACACTTAAGCAGCCCTCTCAGTACCTACTGTACACAGACAATAAAGCAGCCCTCTCAGTAACCCCAGATTATATGCACACAGCCTTAAAGGGGCACCCAGTATTAAAGTGACAGACACAAACGCAGACTTTAAAGGAGGAGCTCACACCACACGCACACAGCCTTAACAGTACAGATCACATTGCGCTTGCACAGTCTTAAAGGCATGGACACCCTCACACAGTCCTTAAAGTGATAGTAAACTTTTCCTTTTGTCTAAACAAATCTGGAATGTTATATTTGTGTCTGTCACTTTAATATTAGTTACACTAGAGCTGGGTATAATCTTACAGCTGTAGCATTAGTTACAGGTACAGAGGTGCCCGAGGGCAGATATATGTGTGATTAGTTACACCAGAGCTGGGTATAATCTTACAGCTGCAGCATTAGTTACAGGAACAGAGGTGCCCGAGGGTAGATATGTGTGATTAATTACACCAGAGCTGGGTATAATCTTACAGCTGTAGCATTAGTTACAGGTACAGAGGTGCCCGAGGGCAGATATATATGTGTGATTAGTTACACCAGAGCTGGGTATAATCTTACAGCTGCAGCATTAGTTACAGGAACAGAGGTGCCCGAGGGTAGATATGTGTGATTAATTACACCAGAGCTGGGTATAATATTACAGCTGCAGCATTAGTTACAGGTACAGAGGTGCCCGAGGGCAGATATATATGTGTGATTAGTTACACCAGAGCTGGGTATAATCTTACAGCTGCAGTATTAGTTACAGGTACAGAGGTGCCCGAGGGCAGATATATATGTGTGATTAGTTACACCAGAGCTGGGTATAATCTTACAGCTGCAGCATTAGTTACAGGTACAGAGGTGCCCGAGGGCAGATATATATGTGATTAGTTACACCAGAGCTGGTATAATATTACAGCTGCAGTATTAGTCACATGTACAGAGGTGCCCGAGGGCAGATATATATGTGATTAGTTACACCAGAGCTGGGTATAATATTACAGCTGCAGTATTAGTTACAGGTACAGAGGTGCCCGAGGGCAGATATATATGTGTGATTAGTTACACCAGAGCTGGGTATAATCTTACAGCTGCAGCATTAGTTACAGGTACAGAGGTGCCCGAGGGCAGATATATATGTGATTAGTTACACCAGAGCTGGTATAATATTACAGCTGCAGTATTAGTCACATGTACAGAGGTGCCCGAGGGCAGATATATATGTGATTAGTTACACCAGAGCTGGGTATAATATTACAGCTGCAGCATTAGTTACAGGTACAGAGGTGCCCGAGGGCAGATATATATGTGATTAGTTACACCAGAGCTGGTATAATCTTACAGCTGCAGTATTAGTCACATGTACAGAGGTGCCCGAGGGCAGATATATATGTGATTAGTTACACCAGAGCTGGGTATAATATTACAGCTGCAGTATTAGTTACAGGTACAGAGGTGCCGGAGGGCAGATATATATGTGATTAGTTACACCAGAGCTGGGTATAATCTTACAGCTGCAGTATTAGTTACAGGTACAGAGGTGCCCGAGGGCAGATATATGTGTGATTAGTTACACCAGAGCTGGTATAATATTACAGCTGCAGCATTAGTTACAGGTACAGAGGTGCCCGAGGGCAGATATATGTGTGATTAGTTACAACAGAGCTGGGTATAATCTTACAGCTGCAGCATTAGTTACAGGTACAGAGGTGCCCGAGGGCAGATATATATATGTGATTAGTTACACCAGAGCTGGGTATAATCTTACAGCTGCAGCATTAGTTACAGGTACAGAGGTGCCCGAGGGCAGATATGTGTGATTAGTTACACCAGAGCTGGTATAATCTTACAGCTGTAGCATTAGTTACGTGTACAGAGGTGCCCGAGGGCAGATATATGTGTGATTAGTTACACCAGAACTGGGTATAATCTTACAGCTGCAGCATTAGTTACAGGTACAGAGGTGCCCGAGGGCAGATATGTGTGATTAGTTACACCAGAGCTGGGTATAATCATACAGCTGCAGCATTAGTTACAGGTACAGAGGTGCCCGAGGGCAGATATATATGTGTGATTAGTTACACCAGAGCTGGGTATAATATTACAGCTGCAGTATTAGTTACAGGTACAGAGGTGCCCGAGGGCAGATATATGTGTGATTAGTTACACCAGAGCTGGTATAATCTTACAGCTGCAGTATTAGTTACAGGTACAGAGGTGCCCGAGGGCAGATATATGTGTGATTAGTTACACCAGAGCTGGTATAATCTTACAGCTGCAGCATTATTTACAGGTACAGAGGTTCCCGAGGGCAGATATATATGTGATTAGTTACACCAGAGCTGGGTATAATCTTACAGCTGCAGCATTATTTACAGGTACAGAGGTTCCCGAGGGCAGATATATATGTTATTAGTTACACCAGAGCTGGTATAATCATACAGCTGCAGTATTAGTTACAGGTACAGAGGTGCCCGAGGGCAGATATGTGTGATTAGTTACACCAGAGCTGGGTATAATCTTACAGCTGCAGCATTAGTTACAGGTACAGAGGTGCCCGAGGGCAGATATATGTGTGATTAGT
>NW_026513090.1:40000-41666 GCF_027579735.1 Bombina bombina
TGACACTGTGCAGAAGGTAAGTAATGTGAGAGGTGACACTGTGCAGAAGGTAGGTACTGTGAGGTAAAACTGTGCACAAGGTAGGTTCTGTGAGAGATGACACTGTGCAGAAGGTAGGTACTGTGAGAGGTGACACTGTCAGGAGGGTGAGCCTCATGACTTCCTACCGGATTTCAGTTGCAGGTAGGTTGGTTATTGAGGACTAGAGGGGACACAGAGCAGTTTTTATTGCTGTGATATTTGCTATTTTACTGTGAAGTACAGAAAGCAATTAGACTGTAACAGAGCATTGTTTTCTTCTTAAATGGAAAGAGTCCACAGCTGCATTCATTATTTTTGGGAATTAAGAACCTGGCCACCAGGAGGAGCCAAAGACAACCCAGCCAAAGGCTTAAATTCTCCTCACACTTCCCTCATTCCCCAATCATTCTTTGCCTTTCGTCCCAGGAGGATGGCAGAGAAGTGTCAGAATTTTTAATTTTTGTTTTTGTCTCTTATGGAGGGTAGTACTCTTCGGCGTGGGACAGGAGTTTTAGTAATCCTGTCAGTCTCTCAGTGAGGGCTTGGATTAAAGTTAGAGTTCGGAGATGCAGGTAGTTTCTTTATGCGAAACCATCCCAACTTGTGTTAACAGCTCCTCAAGCAATCAGCGTTGTTTAACTTCGCTCCGCTGCCTGCTTTCTTCTCTCAAGTCCATGGCGGAGGTGATGCTACTATCCGTCACACTTGAAGGGCTGTGTTCCTGTTCCACGGCATAGATTCCGGTAAGATCGTTTAATTTTACTTTATTCGCAATGTACTGTAATGTGAATGTTTCCCGAGAGGCTACCACCTTGCGGGTCTAACTTATACATAAGGGTCTCAGTGAGTCTCTTTTAGTATCTCGGAATCGAGGGTTAATATCTCCTGAGGGGGTTTATTGTACGGGGGGGGGCTTATAATCATGTTTGTTATGTGATTCAACCTGCTTATGTGCAATGTTTACTGGGCTCGTGGTTGGATCATTGATCCCTTTGGAAGTGATGCAGCCTTTTGGTTGAGCGCGCTTGTTTTGGAATGTACGGTTCACCTTGTGTTCGGGCGTGGCTACGTTCCGTTTTTCCATTTCCGCATTTCTGACCACGTGGTGAAGGAAATTTTCTAGTCTGCAGGGGTCTGGTCATAGGAGGTGGTGAAAAGGACCCCAGCCATTGGGGGTGTCAGGTGCCGTTTTAGTTTCTTTTATGTAATTAGCAAGAGTCCATGAGCTAGTGACGTATGCGATATACATTCCTACCAGGAGGGGCAAAGTTTCCCAAACCTTAAAATGCCTATAAATACACCCCTCACCACACCCACAATTCAGTTTTACAAACTTTGCCTCCCATGGAGGTTGTGAAGTAAGTTTGTGCTAGATTCTACGTTGATATGCGCTTCGCAGCAGGCTGAAGCCCGGTTTTCCTCTCAGAGTGCAGTGAATGTCAGAGGGATGTGAAGAGAGTATTGCCTATTTGAATACAATGGTCTTCCTCTAGGGGATCTATTTCATAGGTTCTCTGTTATCGGTCGTAGAGATTTCTTCTCCTACCTCCCTTTTCAGATCGACGATATACTCTTATATACCATTACCTCTACTGATTCTTGTTTCAGTACTGGTTTGGCTATCTACTATATGTAGATGAAGTGT